>NC_064601.1:59582416-59832416 GCF_943734735.2 Anopheles gambiae | reverse complement strand
GTGATCGTGATCCTGCAACGCTTCGATTCATCTCCTTCAAGGTCAGTCTCCCAAATGCACTTAAGAATAAAGCACTTTCACCTGCAACTTGGCCCCGCGGTTTCGTATACGCCGAATTTGAGTTCCGCAATAAAAAAACAACGATTTTTTTACACCACATACCCTATACAACTCACCAATATGATAATGAGATCACAGATCGTCCCGAACACTCTCACACCCGAAGAGAACAACCCGAACACCGAACATCATACTAGCTGGTATCGCGAAAGAATTGGTTTAAAATTAACAGTCGTTAAAAATTAATCAGAGTCGTTAAAAATTGCTAGAATTTGGCATCGCGAACGCATTGAGTTCATTTGTTAATTTTAACGACTGGTCCTATGCCGTCGTTAAACAAACGACTGTCAAGAGCGTATGCGATACAAATTAACAGTCGTTTAATTATACTGCTCGATTTTTTTACCCGTGTTTGCCTATATGCGATATCGAGCAGTCGTTAACTATTTTGACGGTCGTTTATTTTAACAGGAATGAACAACAAATGAACTCGGTTAAACCAAAATGAACTTTAAACGACTGTTAAAATGTGTTCATTTATTCGCGATGCCGGCTACTGTTTCGCTCTCCGACACTCTCCCAACGATCACACTCTCACAGCCTCCCATGAGTGAACTTTCGATATATTATCAAAATGTGCGTAGGCTACGCACTAAAACAGCTGATTTATATGCAGCAAGTTATGAATCAGAATATGACGTTATAGTTTTAACTGAAACATGGCTCGACGATGCTATTTCCTCGACGATGCTTTTTGACGATAACCGCTTCACAGTTTACCGTACCGATCGTTCCACTACTAATAGTACAAAGACAAGAGGAGGGGGAGTTCTTATTGCAGTTTAAAAAAAAATTGCCTCTAGCCCTTCCACTCCTCTCTCAAACATAACTGAGAGTCTGTGGATTCAACTGAGAACCCCTAAGAATTCTCTTATAGTTGGTGCTATCTACCTTGCACCGGATCGTTGCAACGACACCCACACAATAAATGCTTTATGCTCCACTCTTCGGTGTGTGCGGGATAAACATACTGATGATACAATGATCCTTATGGGGGATTTCAATCAGTCTCAGCTCGTATGGAGCACATCAAATGAAAATGTTGCAGTTTTAAATACATTGGAATCCCGGATTAATCCTTCCTGTTCAGTTCTCCTCGATGAACTCAACTACGCAGGACTGTCCCAACTAAACTGCTACATGAATCCTCATGGTTCTATACTGGACCTTATTTTGGCTGATGATGGGATTCCTTACCACTTATTAAAGTTGGAGCTCGTTCTTGACCCTTGGATTCAACCAGACTCTTACCACCCGGTGATTGCTCTCCGCATATTTTCTGAATCAATCCACACCACAACACCACAACATACATCAAATATCCAGAGTCGGAACTTCCGAAAGACGAATTTTATAGGTCTCTCATCGGCTCTTACCAACGTTGACTGGAGCCATATCACCAGAGACCCGGATCTCAACCAAAACATTTTGTTGTTTACAAACAAAATCACAAGCTTTTACGATCAGTTTGTCCCTCGTTATCGGACCCCAACCAAGCCACCCTGGTCTAACTCACGGTTAAAAGACTTGAGAAAACAGAAAAAAAGACTCCATAAAATGTTCCGTCAACATAAGAACGAGGTCAATAGAAGAATATTTATTAAAGCTGCCCGTCTGTACCAGACACTTAATCGCCGAGCCTACGCCAACTACGTAAGAAAAATAGAAAACCGATTTAAAAGGGATCCAAGAACGTTTTTTAGTTTTGCTCGACAAAAACGAAATAGTAACAGACTTCCAACAATGATGCTTCTGAACGGAAGATCGTACACCGGTAATGTTGAAATCAGTCAAGCATTTGCTGATTACTTTTCATCAACATACGTGAGTAACTCGCCACCAGTCACTAATGCTGTTACGTCCAACCATATACCTGATGCTGCCGACATTCCTCTTCCTGTTCTGTCTGAAGCTGACATTGCCTCGGCTATCAACGAGTTGAAGCTTTCATTCGCTACTGGGCCTGACGCTATACCCAGTGCTATTTTCAAACGCTGCAGAGATGCTTTAACTCCTGTCTTGACCACATTGTTCAACAAGTCTTTGCAGCAGAAACGCTTCCCTCAAGCATCGAAATATTCTTTCATGTTCCCGGTTTACAAAAATGGAAATAGAAATGACATATGTAATTACCGTGGTATTTATATGTTATGTGCAGTCAGCAAAATTTTTGAGATCACCATTTTGAAACACCTATCAAGTGGTTTTAAAAATATAATCTCCAATGATCAGCACGGCATTCTACCCAACCGCTCAATTGAAACAAACCTTCTCTCTTTATTGAGCACCTGCTATCCTGCAATGGACAATGGTAAACAGGTAGACGTAATCTACACCGACTTCAGTGCTGCCTTTGACTCCGTAAATCACTCAATGCTAATTTCAAAACTATCAAGCTACGGAGTAAATGGGGCGCTAGTCCATTGGCTCTCCTGTTATTTAAGTGATAGGCATATAACAGTGAATATTTCCTCCTCTATATCTGCACCATTCACCAACACGTCCGGGGTTCCACAAGGCAGTATTCTCGGACCTATTCTTTTTAACATTTTCATAAACGATGTTATTTATGTTATACCAGATTGCGAAAAATTGTTTTATGCAGATGATATGAAAATGTTTCTACCGATATCAGATCAAACCGATTGTTTTACTCTTCAAAACTGCTTAACTCGATTTATCTCATGGTGTAATTCAAATTGTATGCGTCTCAATATATCTAAATGCTCTGTTATATCCTATACTAGAAAAAGAACCCCCATTGTTTACGATTATAAAATTGATGATAGATCAGTGCCGCGTAAAAATGTGATTCGCGATTTAGGCGTTCATTTAGATAGCAGACTAACGTTACAGAACCACTATGAAGCAATACTTTCAAAAGCCTTCCGTTTGTTAGGATTCATTTTACGTGTTGCGAAAGACTTCAAAGATCCATTCAGTATAAAAGCTCTTTATTGTGCAATTGTCCGTCCTACCTTAGAATTCGCTAGTATTATTTGGACTCCGACACAGCAATATTTAATAGATAGGCTAGAATCGGTTCAACGCAAGCTCACTCGTTCATTGTTTTACCGTCTCCCGTGGTCTCGTAATTCTGTTTGTCCCTCTTACCGTACAGGGTGCCTGTTATTTGGACTAGAACCTCTGCAACATAGAAGAAAGACGGCACAGTGCTTATTTATACACAAACTTGTTAGCGGATCTTTAGACGCCCCGTCAATTCTGAGTAAATTGAACTTTCAGGCCCCCAGTAGAATGTTAAGAACCAGGACATTATTTAACATAGAATTCAGATCGACTAATTTTGGATCTAACGATCCTTTATTAAAAATGATAAGTGCCTATAACTCGCTAGGAAACAATGTCGACTTGAACTCAAACTTAAACAATTTACGGACCTTTTTACATAGCTTAATATGACGCTTCCACAGTTTATGTTGTTTTTTATTTTTATTTGGTTGATTGACAGTTAAACTTGTTATGTTTTTTGATGCGTTTTTGTTAGCACTGTTCTTTAGCATTAACTATAGAAATAAGTATGTTATGTAAGCTTATGCCAGCTGGATAACTTTCGGAATAAATAATAATAATAAAATAATAATAATAAACTAACGAAAAAGTACCAAGAGACAAAAATTTGTGACCATGAGCCAAAAATTGGTGCCTTCAAGACAAAAATTGATGCACACTGACAAAAATTGACGCATTCGAGACAAAAATTGATGCGCACTGTCAAAAATTGACGCCTTCGGGACAAAAATTGATGCACACTGTCAAAAATTGACGGCTACGAGACAAAAATACATGACTTACGGCCAAAATTTGACGGCAACGCCTGTATAAGACACCACGTGAAACCGGAACGCTAATACGTAATCGCCAGCCTTAGTTTGGAGGAAGATATAAGGTCAGTAGCAGTGAATGCAATAATTAATTCCTCTCCTCTTTGTTTTAGAGACGTAGAACAAAGTACGCAATCGGATTCTTTGCTGCGAGAGGTTTACCATTATATACAAAAAGGCTGGCCGCGTGAGACTAGCTACGGCTCGGAATTAGCGCGTTTTCATGACCGCAAAGAGGCACTATCGACGGTTGAAGGGTGCATTTTGTTCCATTTTGGGCCCGCACCGCAAGGACCACCGTAAGCTGGAAAGTTACTAATCTATTATTTCTTTCTTTTCGTTTCTTTCCAGCTCTTCTCTCCTCTATTTTCAGCTTTCTTCTGTCTCTTTTCTCTTTTTTATTGTTTCCTCTATCAAAATTTCGTTTCAGGAGAACTGCCTTACGTGCTTGGAGTGGTGACCAACGATGCAGACCCCCATTGCCCACCCGAAGTGTGGGCGATAGGACCAAAGGGACCGCGTCGCACCACGGAAAGCAGCGTAATAAGCAAAATCAGCAGACCAGATCGCCGCAGAAGATGCGTCGTGACCCAGGGTGCAACCGCACACACGACTCCGCATGAAGTAATACGCACCACAGCGTACCGGCCAGGTTGGGTGAGTCGGAGAGGGGAATGGAATATGCTCACTCTTCGTTAACAAAAAAAAAAAAAGGGTGCATTTTGTTCGGGGAGAGGCTGATTATACCCGCAGACCTACGAGCACAGTGCTTGGAACAGCTCCACCGTGGTCATCCAGGAATCCAACGGATGGAATCGCTTGCGCGAAGTTATGTGTACTGGCCGCTGATGGACAATGAAATAGTACAGTACGTAGCTACTTGTGGACTATGCGCGGCGGCTGCCATGTCACCATCTCAAGCAATACCAGCACCGTGGCCGAAACCTTCCGGCCCTTGGCAACGACTACATGTGGACTACGCTGGGCCAATTCAGGACGCCTACTTCCTAGTACTGGTGGACGCGTTTACCAAGTGGCCAGAAATTATAAAAACTTCCACAACTACTACACGAGCTACGGTTGCCATATTACGAGGATTATTTGCACGTTTCGGAATGCCTCTTACAAATGTGAGTGACAATGGACCGCAATTCACAAGTGATGCATTTAAAGAATTCTGTAAAAATCACGGCATTCAACATATCTGTTGGATTTTGAGATAGGCAGAACACACCCGCAAGTTAGGCAATGAATTAACAACGCCTATGCATAGGCAACACGCATTACATGTATTTTCCCATTAGACAGAATTCCCATTTAGACCAGCTCAACCAGTTCCAGTTGGAATATTGCCAACTTAACAGGATTTAAACAGGAAAATGTATGTATCGCTAACGGAGCACGTCGGCTCCTGATAAGAACCCCCCAGAAATCACCAATAAATCGAGTTAGAATTCCAGTGCTAATACTTAGTTCTTTCTCCAGTTTTTGTGAGCATTGCTCTTCTTGGGAAATTCGATTCTCATTAAGAGTGGCAAGACCTCTTTGGCAATATCCGTTGTTAGATAGGCGGAAGTTTGCATCGGGGTGCCAGCCATTTTCAAGGCTTTTGCTCGGGAGTACTGCTCCCCTTTCTTAATACAGTCCACGAGACGGAGTAGGCCGTAGAAACCTATATTTTGGTCCTTCGAACCGGATAACGCAACCAGGTGCGTTCATCACCAGGAGACAACCAACCAGGGTTGGTCTCATCTTCGGCAATCGGACGGATTGCATTTTCGGCGGACACCCAGGCGGGTTGGTCCCATCCTCGACGGACAACCAACCAGGGTTGGTCCCATCTTCGGCAATCGGACGGATTGCATCTTCGGCGGACAACCGGGCGGGTTGGTCCCATCCTCGACGGACACCCAGGCGGGTAGGTCCCATCTTCGGCAATCGGACGGATTGCATCTTCGGCGGACAACCGGGCGGGTTGGTCCCATCCTCAACGGACACCCAGGCGGGTTGGTCCCATCTTCGGCAATCGGACGGATTGCATCTTCGGCGGACAACCGGGCGGGTTGGTCCCATCCTCGACGGACACCCAGGCGGGTAGGTCCCATCTTCGGCAATCGGACGGATTGAATCTTCGGCGGACAACCGGGCGGGTTGGTCCCATCCTCAACGGACACCCAGGCGGGTTGGTCCCATCTTCGGCAATCGGACGGATTGCATCTTCGGCGGACAACCAGGCGGGTTGGTCGCATCTTCGACGGACAACCGGGCGGGTTGATCCCATCCTCGACGGACAACCGGGCGGGTTGGTCCCATCTTCGACGGACAACCGGGCGGGTTGGTCCCATCCTCGATGGACACCCAGGCGGGTTGGTCCTACTACAAGTGGAACAAAGATAACAGCGATCATCATCAGCACACGTGGAGATTAGACTTGCCCAATGTCAATCACACGTGTATCTCCTGTGGAAGAAGTTTTTCCAATCATCGAAGACCAGGAAGGCGACGAAATGGCACAAGCCAATCTTCAAGAAGGACGTGAAGCGTCGCAGCCAAACTCTTCAAAGTACATCCAAAGTCTACGCGCCAAACACAAAGGCTTATGTCGCAAGCTGGCAAACATGAACACCGAACAGAAAGACGAGAGCATATCTCAAGTCCAACGAGGTATGCTGGAAGAGCTGAAAGCGTTGCAGAGCCACGTCATGGATTTAATCCTTGAAGAATTGCCAGATGACGTAGACGAAGATTTGGCAAAAGACGAAGCATTTCACTCACTATATGCTTCTAAGGCAGCGAAGTTGGTCGTAATCGACAAAAAGCCATCATCAGCTACAACACCTCCTGAAGTTGCATCATCAGCGGTCTCCATCCAGCATCATCTCAACATCCCAATGCCGACTTTTGATGGTCTATACGAACACTGGCCAATGTTTAAGGCCATGTTCTTAGACATCATGAAGCGGACTAATGACTCGGATGCAGTAAAACTTCATCATCTCAACAAAGCGCTGCAAGGGAAAGCAGCTGGCATCCTGAACACGTCCATCCTGAATGGCAACAATTTCCAGGCGGCATGGGACGTCTTGGAGAGGCGTTTTGAGAATCCTCGGCTGATTGTCGACAAGCACATCGCAGGATTGCTTCAGCTGAAGCATGCACCCCGAGAATCTGCAAAGGACCTACGGAAGCTAGCGGAAACGTGCAAGAGTCATGTGGATGGCTTAGTGTTTATGAAGCAGACTATCGACAGTACCAGCAACCTCATCATCACACATCTTCTCAGCTCATGTATGGACGCTGACACAAGGAAGGCATGGGAGAGTTCGTTGGAACATGGAGAGTTTCCGGATCTCTTCAAAACTCTCAATTTCATCAATCGACAGTGTGAGGTGCTCGAAAGCTGCACGCCAGAGACGTCACGGAAATCAACAAGCACCAAAGCCTTCACCTCCACCACAGCTGCCAATCCATCGTGTGTTCTGTGCCAGCAGCATCATACTCTTCAGAACTGTCATCGCGATGTCCGTATTGCAGAGGAAGAGCAAAGTACAGTCATTGAAACGCTGTTTCAATTGCCTCAGCGCTGGACACCCGGTTTCGCAATGCCGATCGAAATGGACGTGCCGTATCTGCAAGAAACGTCATCATCATCTACTTCATGAGGAGCAGCTTCCAGCAGCACCATCTCTTCAGCCTCCAGACGCCGCTGCAACATCTCATCAGCTTCCAGTCGATGCAGCTCAACCAACATTCATCGGGGCATCGATGACGTCATTGACGACAGCAGAGACATCCACAGTGTTATTGTCAACAGTAGTGCTCAACATCACCGATCGTGCCGGAGTTAGCCATCCATCAAGAGCTCTCTTGGATAGCGGAGCTCAATCCAACTTCATCACCGGCAGGATGGCACAGTACAGAATTGCCACGGAAGCTGATCAATCTTCCGCTATCAGGCATTGGTGGCAGTACAAGATCGAATGTGCGACATTCCATCGAAACCACCATCCATTCTCGATGCTCGAGCTATGCTGCATCATTGGAGTTGCTTGTGCTACCGAAGCTGTCAGCAGACATACCAACTCAACGAATCGACATCAGCCACTGGAAGATTCCGGAAACCTGCATCTTGGCTGATCCATCCTTCAATCGGCCAGGAACCATTGACATCATCTTGGGAGCAACACACTTCTACGAGATCCTGAGGACCGGACGATTCTCCCTGGGTGACAGTATGCCAACCCTTCACGAAACTGAATTTGGTTGGGTAGTCAGTGGCAGTGCTACCATCGCCGAACCCATGTCACCGGTAATGTGCGCGGTGGCAACACACACGAACGAGTTGGACAACCTGATGAAGCAGTTCTTCGCCATCGAAGACCTGAGCAACATACCGAGTTGGAGCATCGAGGAACGAGCCCGTGAGGATCATTACACGGCAACCACCACACGAGAAGAGGATGGCAGGTACATGGTTCAGCTTCCACGCAAGCCAGAGATGATTGGCAAGCTTGGCGATTCAAGGACTATCGCACTTCGACGGTTCCTAGCACTAGAACGTCGACTGCAACGGGAACCCGACACCCAACGTGCCTATGTGGACTTCATGGATGAGTACCTTCGCTTAGGTCATATGAGCAAGGTGGCAGCTTCTTTAAAGAACGATGAATCGTTTTATCTACCACATCATCCGGTCTTCAAGACCGACAGCACCGCGACGAAGTGTCGAGTGGTGTTTGACGCATCGAGTAAATCTTCAACGGGTGTGTCTTTGACACACTAATGGTCGGGCCGACCATTCAACAAGATGCCACTTCTATTTTGCTGCGGTTCCGGACTCAACCAATCGCGCTTACCGCTTACGTCACAAAAATGTACCGGCAGGTTTGGATTCATCCAAAGGACCAGTCACTGCAACGCATCATTTGGCGGAGTTCACCGAACGATCCGATTCAGGAGTACGAACTCAACACAGTAACATATGGGACAGCATCCGCTCCATTCCTGGCAGTGCGCTCGTTGCAACAAATCGTAGCGGACCACGGAGGAGAGTTTCCAGCCGCCGCAGAACGGTCCTGTGACTTCTACGTAGATGACTTCGTTTCCGGCGGGCAATCATCTGAAGCGGCGCAGATGCTGCAGCGGCAAACTGAGCAACTTTACGCAAGTGCAGGATTCGAACTGCGGAAGTGGGCTTCCAGCGACCCATCAGTACTCCAGAATGTCAACCAGGAGAAGATAGCACCCAGCCCTTATGCTACCAGTGGATCGAAGGGACTTCTCGCCACCCTCGGTTTGATTTGGGACCCAGCATCTGACACGTTGCAATTCAAAATCAACACCCCATACGTGATTGGGGCAATCACCAATAGAAAGGTGCTATCGTGCATCGCCAGGATCTATGATCCTTTGGGCATCGTCGATCCCGTAAAAGCCATGGCCAAGCAGTTCCTCCAACGCATCTGGACCCTGCAAACAGAGCAGCAACAGCCCTGGGGATGGGATGACGAGTTGCCACATCATCTACAAGGAGAATGGATCAACTTCCACAACCAGTTGATACATTTACAAAATCTACACATTCCTCGTGTAGCCATCAGGCCAGATTCGACATCAAGCCAGTTCCATTTTTTCTGCGATGCATCGGAAAAGGGATATGGCGCATGCTGCTACATCAGAAGCCGAGATGACAACGGGAACATCACGATGCAACTGTACGCGTCGAAAACTAAGGTGACACCGATAAATAGCAAACATTCCATTGCTCGACTGGAATTGTGCGCTGCACAATTGGCCAGCTTGCTATATGATCGGGTCAGATTAGCGGTCAAGCTCTCGTCTAATGCAACCTTCTGGACGGATTCAATGACCGTAGTTCATTGGTTACGAGCATCGCCAAATTGCTGGAAACCATTCGTCGCCAATCGCGTCTCCCAAGTGCAACACCTGACCCAAGGAAGTGTTTGGCGACACATCCCCGGAGTCGACAATCCAGCGAACTTAGCATTGCGTGGTTGCTTGAGCAAGGACCTTCTAGACAACCCGCTATGGTGGCAGGGTCCTTCCTGGATTCATCTACCCGAGGACCAGTGGCCTGAATCACCAGTATCATCATCGTGTGAAGCAGCAGTAGCAGAGCAGCGAGTCACCACAGTAGCTTGTCCAGCTACAGGAAAACCACCACATCGCATTTTTACGCTATACTCTCATTCTCCAAGCTTCGAAGGATTGTGGCATATTGGGTGCAATACTTCAACAGGCGCTTCAAGCGTCGACAGTACGCGGGTATTGGACTTACAACCCCAGATCTACGGGAGGCTGAGGAAGTATTGTGTCGGCTGGCACAGCAGGACCAATTTGAGCAGGAAATGAAGGCTCTTCAACATAACAAGCCGATACCTTCATCATCGAAGCTGAAATGGCTGCAACCGCAGCTAGGAGTAAACGGCATCATTCGCGTTGGAGGACGTCTGTCCAATGCACCTCTACTAGATGGTGTCTTCTTGGCATCCAATCTTGGTTCCCAACAACCATCCATTGGCTGAGTTACTAATGGACCACTTTCACAAAACTCGACTCCATGCGGGGCCACAACTGATGCTGAGCAGCAGTCGCTAACGGTACTGGATCGTAGGTGGCAGGAACATCGCCCGACGTGTGTATCATCACTGCATCACCTGTTTCCGAGCCAAACCTTCAGCTTCAGAGACGCTAATGGCAGATCTACCATCCAGCAGAGTGACACCTGGTCGACCCTTTTCAATCACTGGGATTGATTATTGTGGTCCAGTATTCATCAAGGGACCACATCGAAGAGCCGTTGCTACAAAGGCTTATGTAGCAATATTCGTTTGCTTCACAACACGAGCTATTCACATCGAGCTCGTGTCCGATCTCACCACGGAGGCGTTTTTATCAGCATTACGCCACTTCGTCGCTCGTCGCGGTCTTCCCGAAGAGTTGCATTCCGACAATGCAACGAACTTCAAAGGAGCCAACAATCAGCTAAATGAGCTGTATAGACTGCTACGAACACCTGAACACCAACAAGGCATGCAGAGTTGGACATTGGAAAGGCAGATCAACTGGAAATTCATCCCACCACGTGCGCCTCATTTTGGTGGGATTTGGGAGGTAGCTGTGCGCTCGATGAAGCACCACTTGGTTCGAGTGCTGGGACACATCACTCTATCTTTTGAAGACATGACAACGCTATTGGCTGAGATCGAGTGTTGCCTGATTTCCCGTCCTCTCACCCCGATGATGGAGGACCCATTAGACGCAACAACCCTTACCCCAGGCCATTTTTTGGTTGGGTCACATCTGCAGCAGGTTCCAGACGCCGAGACGACGATCGTTCCTGAAAACAGACTCACTCACTGGCGCCTAATACAACAGCTAAAACGCCACTTTTGGAGAAGATGGCACCAGGAATACCTTCAACAACTTCAGCCGCGTTCGAAATGGGTAAGCGAAGGACAAGCGATTAAACCAGGTACGTTAATACTAATCAAAGAGGACAATGTGCCACCAACGACATGGCCATTGGCACGCGTTACGGAAGTACATCCGGGAAAAGATGGAAAGATTAGGGTGGCAACGTTGCGCACAAGTACAAAAATGAACATCACTAGGCCACTCGTTAGGTTGTGTGTTTTGCCTATCAGTTAGAGATTATTAAAATTGTTCAATTTTAAGGTGGCAGAATGTTGGATTTTGAGATAGGCAGAACACACCCGCAAGTTAGGCAATGAATTAACAACGCCTATGCATAGGCAACACGCATTACATGTATTTTCCCATTAGAAAGAATTCCCATTTAGACCAGTTCAACCAGTTCCATTTGGAATATTGCCAACTTAACAGGATTTAAACAGGAAAATGTATGTATCGCTAACGGAGCACGTCGGCTCCTGATAAGAACCCCCCAGAAATCACCAATAAATCGAGTTAGAATTCCAGTGCTAATACTTAGTTCTTTCTCCAGTTTTTGTGAGCATTGCTCTTCTTGGGAAATTCGATTCTCATTAAGAGTGGCAAGACCTCTTTGGCAATATCCGTTGTTAGATAGGCGGAAGTTTGCATCGGGGTGCCAGCCATTTTCAAGGCTTTTGCTCGGGAGTACTGCTCCCCTTTCTTAATACAGTCCACGAGACGGAGTAGGCCGTAGAAACCTACAATATCAACAACGCCACCTTTTCATGCGCAGTCCAACGGACAGGCAGAGCGGTTTGTGGACACCCTAAAGCGCGCATTAAGAAAGATACAGATAGGAGACATGTCTCTAGATGAGGCGCTGGACACTTTTGTGCAGTCGTACCGTACCACTCCTAATCCGGCGCTTGAGGGGAATGAAACGCCAGGGGAATTGATGGTTAAGTTTCCCGTAAGAACCCACCTCGGTCTATTGCGCCCGCCAACTTTAATTGAAGGGGAAACTAATATCGTTTATGGAGGATTTATGCCAGGTGACGCTGTTTTAACAAAAGTGTATGGGCGGAATTCATGGAGATGGATATCGGCTGAAGTGATAAGTAAGTTGGGGAACGTCATGTATCAGCTAAAAGGGTCAGATGGCAAAATGCTCCGAAGACATCAGGACCAAATGCGGGAGCGAGCATCGAAGGTCATCCCTCAGATACTGCAGCCAGGTAGCGAATCCATTCAACTACCCATTGATGTTATACTGGATGAATGGAAACTTCCGTTGGTGAGCGATCAATTACCACTAACCAATACATCAGGCGGATCGTGCTCGGACCCTCTCTCTTAACCACTCTCCCCGGAGCGGACAGCACACCGGGAGACCAGTACTACCATGTTACGTTCACCTCGTCGGTCTCTCGGCAGAATGAGAGGGCATCAAGCGGGAACCGAGCGGCGGTCGGGCACTCGGCACGGGCATTCAGAGGAGCAAAGATATCATTAGCGAATACACGGTTTTTACCTACATCTTAAGCTTAAACCCTTCCCGCGTTGTTGGCCGTTGTTAAGTAGCGCAACATATCACAACATAAAGCGCAATGTTTTAATTAAAATAAATGTCACATATCACTAGACACTTATAAAAGGACACTTATTGAAACAATTAAAAGATAACAATTCGTCCTCCGATAAAGCAGAAAGAACACCGCGGATGGTGCAGTACGGGAAAGTGTTTTACGCAGGAAAAATATTTCACGCAGCACACAAACACACACTCTTTCCTCCACGGTTCAGAGCACACTGAACTCACTTTTTTGCTTGGATGGAAAAGAGCAAACACCCAGATGAGTGCGATGGAAGAAAATGACTTGTGTTCAACAGGGATGGGTAGAATCATACACACGAAGAGTGCAGGAGAATTATTTTCGTGTGTTAAGAGAGAATTGATTAACACCCTTGTTGGGGACTGCGCTGCCCCAACGTGGGAAAAGAAGAAGACAGTCGAGGTTTGTAAGGCCTCCACCTCGCGGAGAACAACCGGTGAAAAAAGAGCTGAAGCCCACTAGCTTCAGCCTGGAGGAAAACCGATTTTCTTTCTGCCTAACACGAGGAATTGATACACTTGGAGTACCAAAACAGGACTGGTTGTGTTTATTTGCACGTCTGCTGCTTCGAAAGTTCTAAACCAACAATCTCTCTCTCAGCGCTGGCTCGCGCTTTTAACCGTTCGCGCATGGGAGAGAATCGTAAGAAATTGATATGTGTGGGTGTGAGAGAATAAACTCGATCGCGCACGAGAATAATGCAAAACGTTAACGTTAAGAATTCTAGAACTTCTCTCTCTTTCTTCTGCTGCGTGTTTCACACGCGCTGCAACTGGTTCACTGTCGGAGCGAACCGTTTGGGCGCGAACATGCACCCCCGGGCTGAGAAGAATCCTCTGAAGCACTGCAATCAGGTTTGCAGTTGTCTTCGATCGGCAAGATGTAAATTCGGGATACGGCTCGTCGATAAATCGCTCCGTCGATTTTAACGTCCACAGCTCGTACGAGGTTATCTGGTCCCGGGTAAATGTTCACGATTTTGCCCAGCTTCCAGGTCTGCAAAGGCAAATCTCTTTCCTCAACTAACACGATCATTCCAGGGCGAATGTTAGGAAGTGTCTGTTGATTCTTGCTGCGCGGTTGCAGGCTCTGAAGATAGGCCTTTCTCCACTGCTTCCAAAACTGCTCCCTCAGTTGTTGCAGGTATTGCCACCGAGACAGACGATTCATCGGAGTACTGTCGTAGCTTGGCTCGGGGGTAGCAATCAGAGAACGACCAACAAGAAAAAGGCCGGGCGTGATGACTTCTGGATCTGAAGGATCAGCGGAGATCGCAAACAGCGGTCGCGAATTTAGAATAGCTTCCACTTGAGCTAGGACCATTGCAAACTCCTCGAATGTTAGTTTAGCGTCCTTCAGCGTTCGTTTTAGATGGTACTTAGTGCTCTTGACGGCTGCCTCCCAAAGACCTCCAAAATTTGGCGCTTCTGGTGGGATGAAATGCCTCACGATCTCCTTTGGCTGACAATATTTCTCGATCTCGTCAACGGTCGTTCGGTTTTGAAATAGTTGGTACAGCTCATGTAGTTCCGAACTAGCCCCCTTGAAATTACATCCATTGTCCGAAAAGATTTCCTTGCTCAAGCCGCGTCGACTGGTAAATCGATGAAATGCAGCAAGGAAAGTCTCGCTCGACATGTCCGAGACTAACTCCAAGTGTACCGCCTTCGTTGCCATGTAGACAAAGACAGCAATGTAAGCCTTCACAAGGCGAGGTTTGTATCGGCCCTCCTTGACCCATACCGGACCAGCGTAGTCTATTCCTGTTTTCTCGAACGGATGGGCTTGAGTCACTCGACATGACGGCAGGATGCCCATCAACTGGCTGGAACTTCGAGGCTTCATTCGGAAACAACGGACACAGGATCAGGGTGATCTTACGGACTGATGATCGTCCATTTAGCAGCCAAAACTTCAATCGAAGCGCCGCTAGGAGACCGGAGAGACCCGCATGCATGAGCTCTTGGCGAAACGTCAGGATGATGAGATCGGTGATGGGATGCTTTGGTAGCAAGATTTGATGTTTACTGGACAGTGGTAGATTGGAATTCTGGAGTCTTCCTCCGACTCGCAGAATCTCGTCGATGATGAACGGATGCAGAGCTTGAATCCGCTTACACGGCTCATTAGTCTTCACTCGGTGGATTTCGTCAGCAAGAGCCTCATACTGAATGACCTTCACAATGACGTTTAAAGCGCTTCGAAGTTCGGAGATGGTACAATGTTGGCAGGTTACACGCCTTGAAACGTCTCTTTGTCGACAATTCATGATGAAGCGTTGAACTAGAGCAATCACTCGTTGCAGTTTTCGAAAAGAGCTAAACTTCAAGAACACGGGTAATTTGTCTTGATTGATAACCAGCGCTGCAACGACGGGTGACGCTCTCAATTCTGGAATGATTTCGTCAGGAAGATCTTCCGGAATCTCTACGCCGTAATGTGCAGAGAGTGGTTGTCTTCAAGGTTTCTGGCAGAAGACCTCGAGACACGATGTCAGCTGGATTTTCCTTCGTTGAAATGTACGTGCAATGGAACGTCCAGCGGTTCGGTAAGGTTGCAAATTTTTTCACTTCGATTTTGCACAAACACTTGCAGGTTTGCAAGTGGTTTCTTCAGCCAAGCAAGGACAATTTGGCTGTCAGTCCAGAGTATGATGTTGTGGAGGTGAAGATCGATGGACCCAGCAACCTTGGAGATCAGCCTTGCAAGAAGATGGGATCCTAGCAATTCCATGCGCGGAATGGTTACTGGTTTCACTGGTGCAACCTTCGATTTGCTGCAAAGCAAACGAAGACTTGCAGTTCCATCAGGAAAGATGCAGCGAAGATACAACGCTGCTCCGTAGGCTCTTTTGGATGCATCAGAAAAACCGTGCACTTCAACAGCAATGTGGTTAGGAAACACCACACACCTCGGTATTCTGATGCCATTTACGTTCTTCAGGGATGTACGAAACTGCAGCCACTCTTGCAGCAGTTCTCCTTCTAGGCTGGTGTCCCATGGAAGTCCAGCCAACCAAATCTTCTGCAAAATAAGCTTCGCAATGAAATGACTGGCGAGAGCAAGCCAATCGGGACAAATAGTTTGCTTATCTTGGAAAGAACGGATCGCTTGGTTGGTGGATTGGAATGTTGCATGAACTGGTAAACGACGAATGCAAATTCGTCTCGATGTGGATTCCATGTCAATCCGAGTGTCTTCAAGACACCTTCAATTTCGTCGCCGAGAGTTACCAGTTCCTCACGGTCAGCTTCGGGGACGTGTTTCAGGAGCTCTGGAGAGTTCGAACTCCACTTGTGAACTGGGAATCCAGCGGAATTGAGTAACCCGAGGAGCTGGGTATGACACTCAATTGCTTCAGCCACAGTGCTGGCTCCGGATAGGATGTCGTAAACGTAACAGTCGTCTCGGATGATGTTGACTGCCTTCGAATACGACGACGCTTCGTCGATGCTCAACTGCAGTAAGCACCGAGTCGCAAGGAAAGGAGCACATGATGTTCCATAAGTGACGGTTGTCAACTCTAAGACGCCAAGAGGAAGTGCTGGATCAGCACGCCAGAAGATGCGTTGAAAACACGAGTGGTCGGAGATGACCTTGATCTGCCGATACATCTTCGATATATCAGCTGTGAACACAACCAAGTGTTTCCGGAAACGGACGAGGATGACAAAGATGTCGTTCTGCATAGTTGAACCCACCATTAAGGCTTGGTTGAGAGCTACATCGGATGTTGTAGCCTTGGCGGTTGCGTCGAAGACCATTCGCAGCTTCGTACTGGAGCTCGATGGACGTAGGACAGCATGGTGAGGTAGGTAGTAGCAAGCCTTGTTCGGTTCGCGGATTCCTCTTTGACTTCATGGCCATTGCTTGTGGTCATTACCAAGAGCTTCGTAGTCATCGATGAACTTGGAGTACTTGAGCTTCAGGGAATGATCTTTCTTCATTCGCCGTTCTAAAGAGAGGAAACGACGCAAAACAAGCTCTCGATTGTTAGTTAGTACAGGTGGATACTCACGAAATGGTAGGGCGACAATGTATCTTCCATCATTGTCACGTCGGTGGGTAGCAAGAAAAATCTTTTCGCATTCTTCATGCTCGATCGTTTCATCTTTATCTCCGATGTCTTCAACTTCCCAAAATTGATTCATGGTCTCGGAAAGCGTAGTGGTGGTAGCGATGAAGCTCTGCTGATTGGTTGACTCGTCCTCGACGTCTCCAGGAACAACCCATCCGAAATGAGTCTCTTGCAGGTCAGGCAAATCTTATCGTAGCTGCATTCTGTTTGACTTGAGAAGACACATGAAATGGGACACACCCAGTAACATGTCGATTTGACCAGGCGTATGAAATTCAGGATCGGCAAGAAAGATATCGGGTGGTAGTGGCCAATTTGACACGTTGAGCTGGCTTGCGGGGATGATTCCTGTGACCTTAGGAATCACGAGGCACTCGGCGGTTGTTGAGAAGGTTGAATATCGAGATTCGACGTTCACGACGACTTTTTCCCGAGCACACGTTTTAACTGTACCGACTCCAGTAATCGGCACAAGTGTGGGGATACGCGGGGTGAGGAGGCGATCGGCCATCGACTTCGAGATTAAGCTCACCTGTGAGCCGCAATCCAACAGCGCACGACAGGGGATCGTCCTGTTGGATTCATCTCTCAGGTTCACGAGAGCTGTCATAAGCATTGTCGTCCTTTGTTCCAACGGTCGGCTGTATGGAACGGCGGCGTTAGACGTGGGATGATTCGATGCTTGAGCCTGCTGCTCAAAATGCATGGATTGGATGGGGCTTGCCATCTGTGCTTGGGTATCCGGCATTTCTGGTGGTTCCTCATGTAGTAATGTGTGGTGTTTACGCTGACATTTAATGCACGTTCTGTTGGACGAACAGTTGTTGGAACGGTGACCGGGTCGAAGGCAGTTGTAACACAGTTTCATCTCCTTCACCTTGGCATTGCGTTGTGCTACTGTGAACTGTTTAAAAGAGGGACACTCGGGATGAGGATGTGCCCTGTTGAAAAAGAGGCAGAGCTGGTTATTTGTAGTAGGTGCTGCAGCATGTACTCTCTGGCTTGTGGATTTCGAACATGATGGTTTAGAGCTTCCTTGGTTCATGGAAGTTGCTTGTGGCCGACTCTGGAACCGTTCTAGAACCTAACATTCGCCTTGCAGGAACTTTAGCGTTTGGTTAAAGTCGGGCAACCTTCCATGTTCCTGCATTCGTTCCCACAGTCGAACAGTTTGTTTGTCCAGCCGTGAAGTGATGATCTTTGTTAACAACAAACCAGACAATTTGTCGACCTTGATGTCCTGATACTCCAAACCTCCAACGTGCCGTTGAACTGTCTTTACGAGCAGGTTGAACTGTCTTTACGAGCGAGGTTTCAAATCCAGGAGATCAGCCAGATGTGTGTCAACAATGACTCGGGGGTTCTCGAACTGGGACTTCAGCTGTTTCCACGTTTGCTCGAAGTTGTTGTCCTGAATCATCTTCACTGTGATCCAACCAGAAGCATCTCCAACCAAAGCCTTATCGAGATGATGCAGCTTGATGGCGTCGGAGTCTTTGCCCTTGGCAACAATGTCCTCAAACATCGTCTGGAACTTTGGCCAGTTCTCCACCCTTCCGTCGAAACTTGGAATAGGCGCTCGCAATGGTTGCTATTGCACGATGAATTGCTGCGTAACAGTGCTATCTGCTGGGGCCATAGGCTGCGACCGCGCTTCAGATAGCTGCTCGATTGTGTTCATGGCTTCGGTGTGTAGAACATCGAATGCCGTTAGCATCTCATCTTGCTCATCGAGTTTTGACGACGGAATCGATTCCAAGATTTCTCGATGCACGGCGGAGTATTCTTGATAATGAATATCGAGCTTTTTTGCAAACACCTTTATTCTTATTTATTATTATTATTATTATTATTATTATTATTATTATCATTTACGTTATCGGGCAATAGGCCTAAATAACAGATACAAATTCTTAATTAGTAAACAACTTAAACATAAATAACACTAGCCCTTTACAACTGACGAAGGTGAGAAACAGGGATATGAAAATCTGCAGATGATTCAAGTCTATTGTAGCTGACACACATTTTAATTAATGGGTCGTTAGCGCCAAATGAAGAAGATCGAAATGGGATCCTGATTAAAGACCTGCTTCTAAGATCCCTAGTAGGTGCAGAAAAGCTGATCAGATTTAAAATTTCAGGTGCATCAATAAGCCCATTTAATAATTTATGCATGAAAATACATTGAGCATTCTTTCTCCTGTGTCCTAAAGTTTCGAGACCAAATAACTGACACCTGACATGGTACGGGGGGCGTGGCATTTGGTTTGACCAAGGAAGACGATAAAACATAGCGCGTGTCACCTTTTTCTGAACTTTTTCTATCATGTCTATATAGGTCACTGGGTTTGGACACCAAACAACGCAAGCAAATTCTAGTATAGGATGGACTAGGGCACAGTATAACGATTTAAGACAGAAAGGATCTTTAATGTCGGAAGAAGCACGTAGAATAAACCCTAATATATTTAATGCTTTTGAGACGATTGTGTGGAAATGGCACGATAATATAAGTTTACTGTCTAACATTATTCCTAAATCACGAGCTACAGATGACCGCGGCACACTGTCTTGATCTATTTTGTAATTAAAAGTTATTGGAATCCTTTTCTTAGAGAAAGTAATGCAGTTACATTTTTGTACATTCACAAATATTTCGTTATCATAGCACCACGTCAAAAAACGGTTTATGGAATCTTGAAGTATTTCGCAATGATTTGAATTTTCAACAGCAAGGAACATCTTAAGATCGTCTACATATAGTAAAACATTGACGTTGGGAATAGCAAACACAATATCGTTAATAAATATAATAAATAATAATGGCCCCAATATGCTTCCTTGTGGAACACCAGAAAAGTTACAGAAAGGGTCAGAAAAAGTTTTTCCAATTTTTACATTAATGCAACGGTTCATTAGGTAGCTTTCGAACCATGCTAAAAATTTTGAGTGTACACCATATTTTAATAATTTAGCAAGCAATAAGTAGTGGTTAATCTTGTCAAATGCAGCGCAGAAGTCGGTATAAACGACATCAACCTGGAGGCTCTTGTCAATATTGGAGTAGCAAAATTGAAGCAAATGAAGCAGGTTAGTTTCAATCGAACGTTTAAGCATGAAGCCGTGTTGCATAACAGATATAACAGGCAAGAAAGCGTAGGACATGTGGCGGAACATAACTTTTTCAAACAGCTTACTACAAGCACATAACATAGAGATTCCGCGATAATTACATATATCAGATTTGTCTCCTTTTTTAAAGACAGGAAACATGTAAGAAGATTTCCATATTTGCGGGAAGCATTTCGACTGTAAAGGCCGGGCTACATTGATCATACTCGCAAGTGTAATTTCGATTTTCACTAGCGCATCTGGCTGCGACTGGTGGAAGCTTTTTTTGGTCATCGAGGGAATGGTCATGTCAAATCTCAAAATTTAGTAGTTTTTCCATCGTTTTCCATTGCAAAAATGGATGCAATGCGTGCAAAACATGTGTATCTACGTTTTACAAAACTTTTCTCCTCCGATTTAAATAAAAAAAAACATGGAAAATTAACGTATTTCTGGAGCGGCTCCAAATTGTTTGGCAAAATGCTTCGGTCAGCCACCGCCAGATGCGCTAGTGAAAATCAAAATTACGCTTGCTAGTACGATCAATGTAGCCCGGCCTTAAGGATTTGTTGAAAAGTTGAGTCAGAATAGGCAAAAGAGCAGCCTTACAATGAATAAGAATTGCATTGGGAATGTTGTCCGGCTCAGAGGCATACGAAAGCTTCAGTTGCGATATGGCAGCATCGACTTCATCTTCACTGATAATAGATGTGGATAAGTCAACTGCGTCGTTGATTGCGGAAAGTGCTGAAGATAGGTTATGAGAGTAACTCTGCGCTTGATTTGGCCACGCTGGTGAATCAGCACCTTAGCGTCGATAGCTTCATCCTGGGATCTCTTCGGAGTGTGATCCTGGCCACCCATCCTGGTACGTATGCCTGTCGATGAAGCTATTTACACTTTTACCCAGAAAGCGTTGTCAAAGCAACGCTCACGCTTGTTCACACTTGCACCGAACACGGTATTCAAATTCACGGAATTGTTCAAGGAATTACTTTCTCGGTTTCCGATAATACTTTTAAAAGAACCTCGGAAACCGAGAGAGCGCACCGTGTATTTTATATGGGAGCGGGAGAGAACCGTGGTACCGATTCTCTCCCCTTTTTTAAGCCTAGGAAATCTTCCATCGGCTTGATTCTAGGTTTTTACGCACACCATGATAAAAATTACCTGCTCTTTGCTTGTAGGGTCTTCCATCGGCTTGATTCTAAGTTTTTACGCACACCATGATAAAAATTACCCGCTCTTTGCTTGTAGGGGCATGCTGTTTATTGAATAATATTCCTCTCCCTTCCCACATGTGTTTTGGCATACTCTCGCTGTGTAGACGGCAGAACGCTTTCCCCCTTCCAAATTTACCGTTCTTCCTCCTCTCGTTCTTCCTTCCTCCTACCGCGCTCGGGGTACCATCCGTGCTGCGCGTGTTCAGCTGACTTCAGTTTAGTCATGAACAGGAGCTGCGCGTGTTGAACCGGCTTCTGTTAAGTAATGACGTCCTCACCGGGGGCTGAATGAAGCAATAATGAATGTAAGTAGTATGTATTACTATGGAGAGATTAGCGCATAGGATTAGATCAAAACTTACCTTAATATTTTAAAACTGGAAAACGTTTTCTTTCCGTTGCTCACTTCGAAGATTGTTGACGAGGCCAGCATGCAGTCGTTGATAAATAGCGCACACACCTGTAACTTTTTAGACGCCAAAGGTTATTTGAATGTACCTGCACAAGCACACAGCAAGAAACTTACCTCAACAATTTGCTAGGATAAATCATTCTATAACTGAGGAAGAAGGAACCCGGCACAAAACGAAAATGAGCAAAGAACGTCGCACAAGAAACCACACCTTACTTCAGTACATTCTTCCATAGGGACAGTTCTGGACAGACTGAGGATGCCTAACACCCGGATGAGCGCGATAGCAGAAAAATCATGGTGGATCGAGAGAGATGGGTAGACTCGGTCCAGTGTTATCCGCTGGTAAATGCATGTGTGTGTGACGAACGAAAGACTTCAAACCCCGCTTCCCCCGTATTTCATCGATAATTTTTCGTCACACGCACACACCTCTACACGGGCGGCGGTTTGCCGTCCAAAATCTAGAGAGAGAAGACAGAGCCTCTCGCTTTGGCACAGAGAAAAACCTCTCAACAACTTCGGCTCTGCTACTTGGGCGCTTTCTTTCATAAATTGCCACGATCGCAAATACGCACTTCTTCTAACAACAAACACAAACACGGTCATTTTTCATTTCATTAAACAATTTATTGAAACATAAAGTACACTTTCACAACACATTCAGAATCTATCATACTCACGAATGGCGTCATACTGCAAAGTACCGGGTCGAGCCAGGCTGCGGGAAACTTGTCGACAATCTGTTTTGCCTCTGTTCAGCAAATTCTTACCTGTCGATGCACGAACTGCATGTGTGTCTGTGCACATTGTTTGTTCACTTCACACTTCACCAAAAAACACCAGCCCACGAGACTTTGAACGAAATACGTATTAACGCACAAACACTGCGCGCTGGACTTAAAACAAAACGCGCACAACCATCTCCAACAAAGCGTCGCGCTATACTGGTGGTTTTGTACGCGTAGGAGGGGGGACATACGGAGCGATGGTTCGATGCTGTAGTGTAAGCGAGACAACACGATGTGACGAGCAGCTCGAAGTTGTTGAGCTCGCTGAAAGAAGACACACACATTCACGGACGGCTCGTCAAAGCACGGTATTTGTATTGGTTTTAGTGAAGCGCGCGTGTAAAACAGAATGCGAACTCTCATCGCAGCGCGTTTCTCCTTACTTCCTCAAGCTTCCTCATACCCCTCGGCCTGAATCACTCAAAATTTGGGGTCTCATTGTTTGCGTGGGTTACTCTTAGAGGAATGAGTTACACCCTCGCGCGAGCCCTCCCCCTCCCCACCCGTAACGCACGGTGCGCTCTGCAGTTCTCAGTGTGTTTGTGTTCTTTCCAGTCATGCTACGAACACATCTAAAGATAGTTGTTTTTTTTTGTTTCTCGTTTTCTTTCATGCATAGACACGATCGCAAATATACACTTCTTCTAACAACAAACACAAACACGGTCATTGTTTATTTCATTAAACACTTTTGTTGGAACATTTATAAGGTTCCACGGCACTGTCAGCGTTATGAGGGACAAAAACACATAAATAGGTGAAAGGTGTCAACTTTCGGCCTTTCTCTAACACGATTTCGACCAGTGTAGAATAAAAACTAATTTTTTGGCACTCGTCCACCAGCCTAAAAAATTTGGTTATTAATTTCATGTTAGAATTTCTAACATTCCAAAAAATTATTTCGAGCAAACTATACCGCCTTTATAACCGCGTAACAACACCGAAAAATCCGCGTTCGCATTATTCCGTGTAGTGGCAAATTTGCAGTGCAAGTAAGACAAGATGGAAAACCAGCAGGAGCTGTGCAGGGCAGTACAGGAGTGCAACTCTACACCCATCGTGAATCCGGCTACGAGGCGTGAAGGAGTTCAAGTAACCAGGGCGTCAACGAGCTCGATTCCGGAAAGTGAGAGTACGCGGCAATCTCCTTTGGAAGCGAGCACGAGCCAGAGCAAATTGGAAAGGCAGGTGCAGGGCGAGACAATGAGGGATGCTGAATCCAAGATACCAGCAGTGCACACGGGCTGCTCGGGTGAGTCTTATCATAGCCACGAAGGCGAGACGGGAAGCGAAAGGATGATAGTGAGTGAAAGTTTACGCATGTCTACGGACCAACGACGCCAACGAATGGCTGAAATCGAACAAGAATTCCGTGAGCTTCGCGAGCTTCTCGAACTCGAGAAAGCGGAAGAATGGTGCCGGGAAACGGATCGTTTGGGGGCGCCAACATCAAAATCGCTGAATTCCGAGGGTCGCGCTGATCGAGAAGCGTTTGAAGAATGGATTCTTGCCATGGAAGTTCGATGAGGCGAACCCCACAAAAAGAAAATGGCTTGGCTAGAGGTCAAAACGAATTGAACAAAAGATACGACAACGATTGGTACCTGCCCATCTTCCCTGTAACCAACCCGAATAAGCCTGGAAGGATACGGATGGTTTTCGACGCAGCAGCAAAAGTACGTGGAGTCTCACTAAACTCATTCCTTCTAGCTGGGCCAGACATGTTTAGAGAGTATCGTGTGGGGATAGTAGGAGATATCCGCGAAATGTTTCATCGCGTGGGCGTAAAAAAGGAAGACCAGAGAAGCCAAATTATATTTTGGGAAGGCGACGATCACGAGGCTAACCCGGTTGTTTACGTCGTTACCGTAATGACGTTCGGAGCATCTTGTTCGCCGAGCTCTGCACAATATGTGAAGAACCTAAACGCAGACCGGTTCGAGAAGGAGCATCCCCGCGCAGTCGAGTGCATCAAGAGCGAACACTACGTTGACGATATGCTGGCCAGCGTAGAAACTGAAGAGGAGGCTAGCGATTTGGCAAAAACAGTCCGCTACATCCACGACAGCGGAGGCTTTGAAATCCGCAACTGGGTTTCGAATTCGTCGATGGTTGTGGCATCGTTGCAAGAAACGTCGTGTACTGAGAACAACGTCAACATGGAATGCGGCTCCACAACAGAGAAGGTGCTAGGTATGTGGTGGGATACTGTATCCAATTCATTTACCTTTCGGCTATCTCCGAAGTATGATCGAGACCTTTTAATGGGAGAAAAAACGGCAACAAAACGAGAAATCCTTCGAACACAAATGAGCCTATTCGATCCGATGGGTCTGCTAGGTCATTTTATCATGTATTTGAAGGTTCTTCTTCAAGAAATCTGGCGTGGCGCATACACCTGGGATCAGCAACCCGACGGGCGAATAGCCGAAAAATGGGCAACATGGTTACGAGTTCTTCCAGAAGTCGAAAAGGTATCAGTGCCAAGGTGCTATCGAAAACTATGCACAACACAGGCAAATGTACAACTGCACGTATTTTGCGACGCGAGCGAAAGCGGGACGGCTGCGGTGGCATATTTCCGTTTTGAAGAGGAGGGGAATGTAGAAAGTATCATCGTGGGTTCTAAGACGCGTGTAGCACCACTAAAGTTCGTATCCATTCCTAGACTCGAGCTGCAAGCAGCGGTTATAGGTGCTAGATTAGCTGATACCATACGTCAAAGCCATAGAATGGCAATAAGTCGGACGACCTTCTGGACGGATTCACGAAATGTGCTTAGTTGGCTACACTCCGATCATCGACGGTATAGCCAGTTCGTGGCATTTCGTGTAGGGGAACTCCTCGAAACCACAAATGTCAACCAGTGGAGGTGGACCCCGACCAAGCTCAATGTTGCAGACGACGGCACCAAGTGGACTAAGGTACCAGACTTATCGCGAACTAGTCGATGGTTCTCTGGCCCTGAGTTCCTTAAACATCCCGAGTCTGGTTGGCCAGCAAAGGAAACACCGATGAGCGACACTACTGAAGAAATACGGAAGAGTATATGCGTCCACAAAGCTATCCAGCAGTTCATTCGGTTCGACCGCTTCTCTAAGTGGAAGAGAGTATTGCGGGCGACAGCATTTGTCGTACGGTTCACCAAGAAAACACGATCAACAACGGACAATACGTTCAAAGGACCACTTACTCAGGAGGAGCTGGCGGAAGCAGAGGTGATCTTGTTAAAAACCATAAAACGAGAGGCCTACTCAAGCGAGATCGAAAGTCTACAAAAACCGGCCCCGAGGGCGCATCCATGGAAAAAAGGGATAGATAAAAGTAGCTCACTTTATAAAGTATCACCGGTAGTCGACAGCCGCGGAATATTAAGGGTCGGAGGACAGCTATCTGAATGCATTGATATCAGCGAAGAAATACGTAACCCAATTATTATTCCCGGAAATCATCGGGGAACGTACTTGCTGATGCAGGAATACCACGAAAGGTACATGCATGGCAATCACAGCACGGTGATTAACGAGATACGGTCGCGGTACTACATTCCGAAGTTATTAGGAGAATATCGTCGAGTAAGGAGAGCATGTCAGCACTGCAAAGTAAAAAACGCACGACCGGAACCGCCTTTGATGGGAAACGTGCCTTCTCAACGTGTAGCAGTAGGACAACCTTCTTTCTCATTCACAGGTGTTGATTATTTCGGACCATTCCTAGTCGCTGTGGGAAGGCGCGTTGAAAAGAGATGGGGCGCAATATTCACCTGCCTCACAACCAGAGCCATACACCTGGAGATGGCCCACTCTCTCAACACTGCGTCATGCATCATGGCTATCCGAAGGTTCATTGCGAGGCGCGGAACGCCTTTGGAGATAATCAGCGACCGGGGGACAAATTTCGTCGGAGCATCTCGAGAGCTGGGTGCGGCTTTGAAATCGGTCAACCAGGAGGAGCTAATGACAGCGTTTTGTGGACCGAACATGAAGTGGACTTTCAATCCGCCGGGAGCCTAACATTTTGGTGGGTGCTGGGAGCGGCTAGTTCGGTCTGTAAAATCGGTGCTGGAAAAATTCGACCTGCCACGACGACCAACGGACGAGGTTGTTAAATATTAAAAGCAAATATTAACGGTCAATTCGATGGTACAGTGGTGTTTTCCGTCAATCCCGATAGAGGACACTATCGAAGTGGAGTCGTGCTGATAACGATCGGGCCGAGCAGTCCCGATAGCACGCAAATTCCCGAACGTGGCAAAGGTTACGATCTTTAGCCATTCTTTCACCGATCCCCGAACCAAGCGACTGATTTTTTAGCTACAATAAACTAACGTTGCTTAAAAAACGCTTGTGTATCTAATATTTATTGTACATTCGGGTGAAAGAAAGAATCCTGTTGATAACGTCTCAACATTCTAAAAAATCATTCGCTTTCGAATAAATAATTTTCTCCACATTGTGATCCCTTGCTTCACCCGTTGCCGGCTAATAATGATTCCTGAGGCAAATCGGAATCACCGTGCTGAAGTGAATACAAGACAAATTACTGTGCGAGGAAATATGTTATAAGGATTACGCGCGTGTTTAAGAAAAGGACTACGGATTAAGTTAAGTTAATTATGTCGTTTCCTTGCGCATCTCACCCGTTGCCAGCGATATAAAGTTCCTGAGGAAACTCGGAGCATAGTTGTGCTGAAGTGAACTTGCAGCAGGAGAAGTGAACCATACAGAGGACTAATTCGTAGTGCTTAAATAGTTTATGCGAAAAGATTACGTTTCGCCAAATGGATATGTAATATGTTGTTTCAATATGTGTTGTGTTGTTAAAGTTGCTTTGGATAATCATGGCAAATGATTTAGGGAGAAGTGAATCGCCATTTTTAGCGGGGGAACAAAAAGGTCATGCAGTGCACATCAACCAGGCAGGGGATGGCAACCTATTAGTGCGCAAGAAAATATTCAGGCGTAAAAGAGCTAGAAGAAAAATAGCAAAGGATAGTTCAGGCATTTACCCCAAAATGCCAAAAGTATGTGCGGTCGTGAACAAAACATCCAACTGCCACCATCGAATTGTACCAATAAGAGTGTTTGTCTGGCTCGCAAACACTGGGGCCAGTGTTAAATATTAAAAGCAAATATTAACGGTCAATTCGATGGTACAGTGGTGTTTTCCGTCAATCCCGATAGAGGACACTATCGAAGTGGAGTCGTGCTGATAACGATCGGGCCGAGCAGTCCCGATAGCACGCAAATTCCCGAACGTGGCAAAGGTTACGATCTTTAGCCATTCTTTCACCGATCCCCGAACCAAGCGACTGATTTTTTAGCTACAATAAACTAACGTTGCTTAAAAAACGCTTGTGTATCTAATATTTATTGTACATTCGGGTGAAAGAAAGAATCCTGTTGATAACGTCTCAACAGAGGTATTAGCGTCAACCTTTACGGAAATTGAAACTATTATTACTTCCAGACCCCTCACGTACGTGCCGCTGGACAACGAGATGGCTGGACCGATCACTCCTAATCATCTACTGCTAGGGAGTTCGAACGGAAGCAAGCCCTCTAATGCCTTACATGAGGGACCAGCAGCGGTGAAGTCAGGATGGAAGGCGGTTCAACTTAATGCGGACATATTCTGGAAAAAATGGGTTGCGGAATACTTACCAACGCTTACACGAAGAACGAAGTGGTTCCAACCGGTCCGGCCCATCCAGGAAGGAGATATTGTTATTGTGGTTGACAACACGCTTCCGCGCAACTCGTGGCCCTAAGGACGCGTCAAGTCCGTCGTGTGCGCCAAGGACGGTCAGGTCAGACAGGCGACCGTGGAAACAAGCAGCGGAATTTATGTGAGACCTGCGCATAAAATAGCAGTATTAGATATAGAACGAAAGTAATTACTTACCTCGCAAGCAGACCTCATTACGCAACCACGTTATCAGAACGGAAGGTAAACAAGGCTGACAGTTAGGATATCGTGAGACGACCGCATAATTGATCTAGATCAAATAACAACGTCTCACTCGGGGGACAATGTTGGAACATTTATAAGGTTCCACGGCACTGTCAGCGTTATGAGGGACAAAAACACATAAATAGGTGAAAGGTGTCAACTTTCGGCCTTTCTCTAACACGATTTCGACCAGTGTAGAATAAAAACTATTTTTTTGGCACTCGTTCACCAGCCTAAAAAATTTGGTTATTCATTTCATGTTAGAATTTCTAACAACTTTATTGAAACATAAAGTACACTTTCACAACACATTCAGAATCTATCATACTCACGAATGGCGTCATACTGCAAAGTACCGGGTCGAGCCAGGCTGCGGGAAACTTGTCGACAATCTGCGTTGTCTCTGTTCAGCAAATTCTTACCTGTCGATCCACGCACTGCATGTGCGTCTGTGCACACTGTTTATTTACTTTACACTTTACCAAAACACACCGGCGCACAAGACTTTGAACGAAAGGCGCACCAACGCACAAACACTGCGCGCGGGACTTAGAACAAAACGCGCACAACCATCTCCGACAAAGCGTCGCGCTGTACTGGTGGTTTTGTACGCGTAGGAGGGGGCCCGTCCGGCAAAATGAGTGTATTTTTTGAGTGATTTGAATACCGTCCCCCGTTAGCAGTTACCCTTTCAACAATCTCAGAGAGAGTTTGTATGGAAACCGCTTATGCTTATTCTTTGCTTATTCTCTGCTGCTTGGTAAAACCAGAACTCAGAGAATAAGCATAAAATGAACCGGCACTCAGTGACGTCACGGATCGGATCGAATCCCGTCCGGAGAATGATTGTTCCAAATCGCTCAAGCCATCACCACACCCGCTGTCAAAATGAAAAAAATCAAACTGTTTTTTTACTGTTTTGTTTACTTTTTATTGTATACAAACTGCGTGTTATGCCCATGTAGTGTGTACGTCGAAGCTTCCGATTTTTTCGATTTTAAACGCTAAACTTGTCTGGAGGAAGGCATAGTCGAGCTCTGCTAATAATCTGTAAGTATAAAACTAATAATTATTTGTGATAAATTTGAACATATCACTTCTTTTACTAACTTTTCCATTATTGTAGGCGTCATGTGATACCGACTTCGTGTATTCGTGTAAAGTTATTTTCTTTTACTGTTTTCTAGTGCTGCTTATCTGTAAGTATATTTTTAGAGCATCATTATAGTTGTCAACAAAACAAACTACAAAATTGATACTTCCTTCGTCGTCATTGTAGGTAATGATGGAAAAATCTAATGCCGGTAATGGAAGTGTTGCTGAAAGCATTGCTATACAAAATAACAGACAGCTACATACGCTCACCAATATGATTTCTGACGTCCATATGAAATTGGACGAGGTACTTGTGCAGAAACAACAGCTTTTAACACAACCTTCTCCGAATTCTAATGATGACCATAGTGTTCCGGTTGAACAGGTAACTGAATTTGTGTTTGCATTGATTGCATCAGAATCAGCCCTGGAAGAGCTGCCTTAAAAGCCTTAATTTGGAGGAACAATTTGTTAAAATGAAGGAATGGCTTAGTAAACAGATTGCAGCTGTACAAGGGAAAAGAAGAATGCATGATGCATTGTATCTTATGTTCAACAGGGTTTTTCTTATGGAGTGCTGTTGGAGCGGAAGAGGTCGAAATGGTCGAAAAATAGAGTTTAGAAAACATAAGCATGTACTAAAATTATTCCGTACAATAGGTGCAGTATGAAATATTGATGTGGGAGACAAAGGCGTTGAAAAATTTTTCGTCTCTAAGTTCAGCAACGCTAAAACAGGGGCCAAAAAAACAGGCGCTATAAAAAGTGTGAGCCGGGGCGAATACACACGCAAAAAAAAGAATGTAAAGAGTAGTTTGTAAGGTTTTGTAAATATATAAGCATTAGTTTTAGTTTTTGATTACTGTTTAAATGTATAGATTAGGCGTTTAAAAACTATTTGTAGACATGAACTAAACTTCCGAAAATGAACTAATTCCAATAAAAGTTGCTTTTCAACCGTATATATAACAGCTATTATTTATGCTTTTTAGAATGATTACTTACTTTGTGTAGGAAGATTTAAGATTTAAAAAAACATTCTAAACTAGAATTGATAGCTACTTTCGTTATAATATGTCAACCCTCCTTAAGTATTAATGGTTATAGCAAGTGTTTGAAGTGACGAACCCTAAAAAACGAATTCATTTGTTATTTACTATGCTTAGTTAGGATGCATCATAACTCCATATAGTTCAAAACAGTTTCTTTAAGTTACGCATAATGACATTCATTCTTACTACCCTTATTAGCAGTGTTAGTATGTACCACTATAACCAAACAGAACACTACTTGCTTTCGTATTAGCTTCTGCATAAGTATCCTGAATTGCTTCCAATCTAACAACGCAGTTTGTCAGTTGATTACTTTGGTCTTATGGGGACGTGTGGCTTAAAGTGGCTCGACAATTTATATCTGTAGGCTGAAAATATAATGAACATACTAGCATTAGAGCGTGTTTGGAATAGAGGTCCCTAAAGTGTACTTGCCTGAAGTAGTATATGTTTAAGCGGTTTATGTTCATGCATCTCCTTAAAAATTAGGCACAAATAGGCAAGGTTATTTGTCGTGATCCTCCTGCTGCACATGGAGATTATCCTCTTTTGGCATGGCAAATTTAAAATCAAGCGCAGTCACTTATGCATAGCATGCAATAACAGCGATGAACAGAATACTGAGTTAGCTTTTTATCGTGCAATGCACTACCATCATGTTTTCAGAAAAATGCTTCTGTATCATGAAGCAATGATTCATTTTTGTTTTTCCTTCCTAATAGCAAGGCAATGACACCCATTTCACAGCTGCAGGTGATTGGAATGGAATACGCATGAAAAGATGGATGTTAAGATACGCACAAACATGATCCGATTGTTGCTGAGAAACATGCTCCAAATGATGCAACCACCGTGTCACATCAGCGCAATGCCACCGAAGTTCAGGTTCTACTTGTACTCGCTGGCCGATTCGCGCAGCAATATAAAGTGATATTGATGAGCTTCAGGTGACACACTGCGCAGATCAGTTGAATATCACCGTACTCGATGCCTTGTGTACCATTTTCACCAAGTCCCCGGCACCACCTATGCAGATTCCTTCACGATACGGATTACCGTTAGATTTGGCGCATATAGCCTACCGGGAGAAAGGTCACATACATTAAAAACCATTCAATTAAAACACAACAAGTTAAACCCACGAGAAACATATCCTTCATCCGCGGAATAAGCGTCCGGGTGTGGGAAGGGTGGTAACGAGGCTCTTCCTCTACACCCCTTCACAGCTGCAGAGGGTGTCGACTATTGATTATCCCCGCCAGGAACGGTTATATTGCACAAATCACACCCTAAAATGGAACAATGATCTTAATTACACATAACCAAACCTTACCTAGCGGCGGCGTCGTGCGTGAAGGTTAAAAATTTCATTCGGCTTTATTCCATGCTCCAAGTATTTTTTTTCACTTCCACCACACCTAAATAACTTCCGTGGTTGATTTTATGTTTATTCTACAAAACAAAACGTTTTTAATGATAAATATCATATGTTTTGCGCAGAGGAATACTCACGGCTCAGACGCGAAGAGAAACGAGTTCACCGCTCCAAGAAGCATGCTTTGGAAGAGCAAACCATGCGGGAACTCGAGCAAACCAGAAAGGCGTACGGACCGACACGAAAGTTTTACCTAGCGATAGCAGGTCACCGAAACAACGTTGTACCTAAGGTTACCTGCTGTCGCAACAAGGATGGAGATCTGGTTAGTAACCAGCCAGAGGTTCTCTCGCGGTGGGCTCAGTACTTTGATGAATTACTCAATGACCAGTTTAGCGAACAGCTAGAAGCGCCAATAGCTGATAATGTCATGCTACTGCCACCTAGCATAGAAGAAACACGAAAGGCTATCCGTCGGCTGAAAAATAACAAGACACCCGGAACCTACGGAATTGCAGCCGAACTGGTCAAGAATGGAAGTGCACGACTAGAAAACGAGATTCATCAAATTGCGAATAGCGAATCGATGCCTTGTGATTGGAATCTCGGCATCATCTACCCCGTATACAAGAAGGGAGACAGGTTGGACTGCAACAACTACAGGGGTATTACGGTGTTGAATACCGCCTATAAAATATTCTCCCTGATCCTTCAAGATCGCCTTGTCCCGCACGTCGAAGAGATAGTCGTAAGCTATCAAAGAGGATTCCGAAACGGAAAATCAACCACTGATCAGAACTTCACCATGCGGCAGATCTTGGAGAAGATGGCAGAATACAGAAACGACACATACCATCTCTTCATAGACTTTAAAGCCGCATATGATAGCATAGCCAGGGTAAAACTGTACGACGCTATGAGCTCATTTGGAATCCCGGCCAAACTGATAAGGCTAGTTAGAATGACTATGACCAACGTCACATGCCAGGTGAGGGTGGATGGAAAACTCTCAGGACCTTTTGTTACCACCAAAGGTCTGCGCCAGGGAGACGGGCTTGCCTGTCTCCTATTCAACCTGGCACTAGATAGGGCCATCCGCGACTCGAGGGTGGAGACTAACCATCTTCTATAAGTCAACCCAGATCCTGGCATACGCTGATGATATAGACATCATTGTTCTGTGGCTCTCCTATGTAGCAGAAGCCTACCAAGGGATCGAGCAGGCGGCAGAGAGCCTCGGATTGCAGATAAACGAGGCAAAGACCAAACTGATGGTGGCAACATCAGCGGGCCTACCAACAAATAATCAGAATCTACGTAGGCGTGACGTGCAGATAGGTGAACGCACTTTTGAAGTCGTCCCACAATTCACCTATCTTGGGTCAAAGGTCAGCAACGACAATAGCATGGAAGCTGAGTTGTGCGCAAGGATGCTGGCTGCCAACCGGTCATTCTACAGACTGAAAAAGCAATTCACCTCAAAGAACCTGTCGCGACGAACGAAGCTGGGACTATATAGTACCTATATAGTACCAGTACTCACATACGCCTCTGAGACATGGACACTGTCCAAATCTGACGAAGCCCTCTTAGCCGCGTTCGATAGGAAGATGCTCAGAAGGATACTTGGCCCCGTATGTGTGGAAGGACAATGGAGGAGCCGATATAATGACGAACTATACGAGATGTACGGCGACCTCACTGTCGTACAGCGTATTAAGCTCGCCAGGCTCCGGTGGGCTGGACATGTTGTACGCATGGAAACGGACGACCCAGCCCCTAACGTCTTTTTAGGCCGTCGACAAGGACAGAGGAGGCGTGGTAGGCCCAAATTGAGGTGGCAAGATGGTGTGGAGGCGTCCACCCTTAAGGCCGGGATAACGGACTGGCAGACGAAGGCGCGAGACCGTGAGCGGTTTCGGACACTCCTGAGGCAGGCCAAGACCGCAAAGCGGTTGTAGCGCCGGATAAGTGAGTAAGTAATCATATAATTTGCATCAAATACTTACAAAATCACCGCACACGCAAACACTTGCTGTTTACATTTTGGCTTCACTCTCATTTGACATGTCAAAACTTTGCAAGCCTCAAAGTGATGATCAAAAAGGGGGGTGGGAGGGGAGAGAAGGTGATGGGATCGAAGCGGCACGAAATGGCCGTTGCAAAAACCGCATGCTCAGAACGCTAAGTCTCAGAAGAGGGAGATCGAGCTACGAATGTGACAGAGAGGAAATGAGTAAATGAGAGAATTTGAGTGCCATTGTTGGGAGGGTACTCTCCTGGTACCCACATTTAACAATAGTTTACACTACCAGTTCGAGGGTTGAAATATATCGCCACAGAGTTTTGCATTAAAGTTTTTTGTTGTAAAACAGGTATCTTTTGCACAAATTTAATGCAAAATGCAAAAAGAACATTAAGGAAATTAAAAAAGAGCATAAAATATTTCAAGGTATTAAAATATTTGCAAAAAAACACATGTAGCTGTCAAATTTAGAGCAATCGCGTACTGCGAATTCGCGTATATCGAGTATCGCGTACTGCGGATAATTGCCGTAATAGGTATTATTGCTGTTTGTTTATGTTTTTTTTTGTAAAATGTGTTGACACATCCATGCAGAACGCAGCGAACAGATACCAGCTTGCGTCACGCAATGCGTTGCGATACGATGCGTCGGAACAAGTACCAAGCCCTTACGAGGATTCGTCGGAAACGCAGAAACCGCGTAACTCGGAAACAGACTGTAATCATTTGGAGGTGCAATTCCGTCAAACATTGCGAGGGTTGCGAATGGTTTCAACTGTGTTATGTTTAAACACTTTTGCTTTATTTAAACACTTATTAAACATACGATATAAATAAAATACATAATGAACAAACACTTTAAACGTATACTGTATGGGCCGCGCACCAGCCGCACCGAGCGCCCCTGCCGAGAGCTCCTGCTCGATCGGCCTTCGTGCACACTCTGCCTAGGCGCTCGGCACACACTAAGCCTTGCACGCTTAGTGTGTGCGACAGTGTGCGTGTACACACTGTTGTCCCCCTGGACGTTGACCGGTGGCAGCGCAACTGCCACGGCAAGTCCAGGGGTCGGCACGCACGGCTGCCCACAACATCTCCCCCTTTATTTATCCGGAGGGGTCGAACCGACACGGAATATTCCACTGAGGGAATACCGGTGTGGTGACACCCTCCGGCCGATGCTGATGAATACTGGGGATGCTGTGGCGCGAGCGCTTTCGGAATACCACGGATACCGAAACCCTTATCGGCTTCGCTCTCACCCTTTTCTCGCGTTTGTTCCACGACGGTGACGATCACTTGCCGCGGTGGCGATGCTGCGTACGCCTTCGTCGCCTTTTTCCACCCTGCTATCGCCCTTTGTCGTGCTTGAGCCGAGCCGACGACGACAACCCTGCTGCGGCGGCGGATGCTTTGTTGCATCCAGGGCGGCCTCGCCCTCTTTGGACACTGTTGCTGCTGTTGTTGATGCTGGGCGGCATGGACCCTCGCCCTACCTTTATTCGTTCCTGCTGCTGTTGCTGCTGCGCTCTGCTACTGATGCTGATGCTAGTGATGCTGCATCCAGGGCGGTATGACACCCTCGCCCTCTTGGTCACTATGCATCCAGGGCGGCATGACCCTTCGCCCTTCCTTTGCGCGTTGCTGTTGCTCATAGTGCTGTATCCAGGACGGCATGACAACTTCGCCCTCTTTGGACACTGTGGCTGCCCCCGGGGCGGCATGACACCCTCGCCCCCATAGTACAGGGCAGCACCCGGGACGGCATGGGTCCTCGTCCCTTTTCCACACTGCATCCAGGGCGGCATAGATCCCTCGCCCTCTTAGGACACAGTGGCACGACTGCTGTTGTAACTGCTGGGCGGCATTGACCCTCGCCCGCTGAAGTTGGGGCTGCAGCCTGGCGGATGACGCTCTCGCCTATAGCCCAGCAGCAAGGCGGAAAGCTTCCTCGCCGATGACGCTGCTGGCGTTGCTTGGACTGCAGCCTGGCGACCTTCACACGTCGCCGAGAGTGTGCAGCGCTGCCCATGCTGTCCCCTTGATGGGACGGCATCCGGGCCTCGGTCTTGGCGGGGGCGGCGGCCCAATCCTTCCCGGACCTTTGCCATCGCGATGGCTGCTGCGATGATGCAGCGAAAGACATGCACAATCGCGATGGCGTCCGCGGGTTCGTACTGGGATCCCCCTTACGCAGGAGGATCCCATCCTCGTCGCCACTGTTATGTTTATGTTCCTTGTACTTTACTTAAACACTTATTACTTTATTCACACATATTAAAACATACATAATAAATATTGATGAAACGTACAACACTTTAAAACGTAGGCCGCGCGCCAGCCGCACCGAGCGCCCCTGCCGAGAGCTCCTGCTCGATCGGCCTTCGTGCACACTCTGCCTAGGCGCTCGGCACACACTAAGCCTTGCACGCTTAGTGTGTGCGACAGTGTGCGTGTACACACTGTTGTCCCCCTGGACGTTGACCGGTGGCAGCGCAACTGCCACGGCAAGTCCAGGGGTCGGCACGCACGGCTGCCCACAACAAACTGCACGAAATCTTATGGTATTTTAAATAATCTTTGGTTTTTATTAATGTTTTTTTTTCGGTAGTACTGGGCTAAAACATCACTATTTAAATTTTTGTGCATTTTTTTAAATAAAATGACAAAATTCATGTGTTTAGTGTTGGATATCACAGTACACATGTACAACCATATCGAATAGTTATTGTACGATCGTAGTATACATGTATAACCTTATAGAATAGTCAGTTGGAATAAAGCTATTAATCTGAACACATCGTAGTCTGGCAACTAAGTATATAACAATTGGCGACGAGGATAGTTGAACTAAAAGCAAGAATGTCTCTCGAAAATCAGAACATTCAATTAGAGATTTTGAAGGCTCTGCAGAGAGCTTCTGTTTTACGTGCGTTAGGTAACCTTAAACCATCCTCAGTGCCGGGTCCCGATGGTATTCCTGCTGCTTTACTCTTTCACTGTCGTGAAGCACTAGCCCTTCCTGTTTCTTTCCTTTTTAATCTTTCTTTGTCTACGGCTACTTTTCCGAATATTTGGAAACAAGCATGGATAAGGCCAGTTTTTAAAAAGGGTGATCGTGGTTGTATCTCTAATTATCGTGGCATATCTATTTTATCGGCGTTCAGCAAAGTCTTTGAATCTGTTATTCGTTTACCTCTAATGGAAATGGTGAAATCGTGGATCATTCCAAATCAACATGGCTTTATGGCTGGCCGCTCCACCACTACTAATCTTATGGAATTTGTTTCCTCAGTACTCTTAAATCTGGACTCTGGCATGCAGGTTGATGCTGTGTATACCGATTTCAAAGCTGCGTTTGATAAAATCCCCCATTCTCTGCTCATTGCTAAATTCAAGAAACTTGGCTTCTCTCCTTTCTTTCTTGAATGGCTACAATCATTTCTATCGAATCGTTTTTGTTGTGTTAAATTGAATGACGGTTTTTCTTATGAGTTTCATTGTTCGTCGGGTGTACCCCAGGGTAGTGTCTTGAGTCCTTTACTTTTTATTTTATTTGTCAATGATGTGTGCTCTGTTCTTCCATCCGATTCCTTCCTTATGTTTGCAGATGATTTAAAAATATTTTGTCCTATCACTGACTCTAATTCATGTGTCTCTCTCCAATGTCTGTTAGACTCCTTCTCTTCTTGGTGTTCTGCTAACTTTCTCTCCCTGTGTATCGATAAATGTGCTTGTATATCTTTCTCTCGGAGCTTAAATGTGTTGTCTCATAATTATTCACTAAACTCTGTTGTATTAAATCGTGTTAATGTCATTCGTGATCTTGGGGTTCACCTTGATACAAAGCTGTCATTCAATCATCATATTGAGCGTACCATTAACCATGCCAATAGTGTACTAGGAATGATTTGTGCTATGGCAAATGATGTGCGTGACCCTATATGCCTCAAAGCCCTTTTCTGTAGCTTAGTCCGCCCTATTTTAGAATATGCTAGCATTGTGTGGTGCCCGGTCAGCTCGGTATGGATTGAAAGGGTTGAAAGTGTTCAACGCAGATTCACCCGTATTGCCATTAGGCGTCTTTTAGGGCAATCGAAGTCCGATGCCGTATGCTTGGATTGATGACACTGCATGATCGTCGCTCTGCTTCTCAAGCTTTGCTTATCAGTGGTTTGCTTCGGAACGAGATTGATTGTCCTTCACTTCTTAACAGAATACCGCTGTACGCGCCTGCTCGCTTTCTTCGACGCCGCGATTTCCTTCAAATCCCGTCGAGAAGGATGCTGTATGGCACCAATGATCCGTTTTTTCGATCCCTCCATCGCTTCAACAGTGCCTCTGGTGTGTTTGATTTTCATATTCCCCCTCAATCCCATCGCCCCCTCTTCCTTCAGTTCTTTGACTCCCTTTTTGTTTCCCCATCCTAATTCTTTCATTTTACGTGTGTTGGCTGGGTTACAAATTGCTTGCTGTCTAGTATATGTTTGTCTAGTTAGATTTAAGTATTTGTTTGTCATTATTAATTTTAAGTTTTAGTCAGTAAGTTTCCTTATATTTAGCCCTCTGAGGCGGATATTTGTATCGTAATAAATAAATAAAATAAATAAATAAATAAATAAACATCAACGGGTACAAATAATACGGAACGATTCGTGGCAATGAACATGACCGAGTTTACTTTCGATCCAGAGAACGGAGGAACTTTTCAAAAATGGTTTCGACGTTATGAAGATTTGTTCGAGTCGAATGCCAAAGAACTCGAAGATGTCGCTAAGGTCAGGCTTTTACTGAGGAAGTTGGATGCACAAGCACACAACCAGTACACCAATTACATCCTCCCGAAACTTCCGAAGGAGCTAACTTTCAAGGAAACTGTGCAAACATTATCGAAAATTTTCGGGTCGCAGAATTCACTTTTTAGCAGACGTTACCGTTGTCTTCAGCTCGTCAAAACCGAAGCAGATGACATTATTAGTTACGCGGCGAAAGTGAACCGGGCTTGTGAAGATTCAGAATTCCACAACATGAAGGCTGACCATTTCAAGTGTTTAGTATTTATTTGTGGATTGAAAGGTCAAACCTACGCAGACATACGAGTCAGACTACTCTCTCGCATTGATGCCGAAACTGCAGATGCGCCCATTACACTGCAAAATTTGGTTGACGATTTCCAAAAACTCGTCAATTTGAAAGCAGATACTTCCATAGTTGAGCAACAGCCAAACTCATCTATAACGGTAAACGCTCTACATGAGAAGACAGAACATCACCATCACGAACAGTATCGACAGCGGTATCAAGATTCAAAAACATCAGAGCAACCTCGCAGACCATGCTGGCGTTGCGGTCAAATGCACTTTGTTCGAGATTGCCAATACTCGACACACCAGTGTAGAAAATGCAATCGTGTTGGTCACAAAGAAGGCTACTGCGGATGTTTTTCAAAATTCAAACCTGCCGGAGAGGAGAAGACTAACACGAAACCATCAACAAGTGATCAAGGAAAACTGAATGCCAGAGGTGTCTATATTGTCAATCACATCACTCAACACTCCAGCAAAAGAAAATTTGTTACTGCAACCATCAACGGCGTTACAATTAATCTGCAGCTCGACACAGCAAGTGATATTACGGTGATTTCACAACAAACATGGCAAAAGTTGGGCTCACCGATAATCCAACCAGTGACGATTCAAGCCATCAATGCATCTGGTAAGCCACTCCATTTATCGGGCGAATTCCAGTGCACCATCAACATCAACGGCCAGACCCAACAAGGCAGGTGTTTCGTCACTACAGCAGTTAACCTAAACTTGCTAGGGATAGAATGGATTGAACTATTCGAGCTTTGGTCCATTCCAATCGATACGATTTGTAATCAACTAACAACAGAATCGATCGACCAGCAGATGCGAGAAATTCAAGCGAAGCATGCGGATGTTTTTAAGGATACATTGGGGCATTGCAAGAAAACTAAGGTTAAGCTTTACCTCAAATCAAACGCAAAGCCTGTTTTCTGCCAAAAGCGTCCTGTACCTTTTAACACAATACCTTTCTGAACTTACTCGATTGCAAAACTTGGGCATAATTGAAACTGTCGATTTCTCCGAGTGGGCAGCTCCAATTGTGGCGGTGAGGAAACCGAATGGACGTGTTCGAATATGTGCCGATTATTCAACAGGATTGAATGCTGCGTTGGAGGAAAACCATTATCCATTGCCAACACCAGAAGAAATTTTCTCGCAACTTAACGGCAGCACCATCTTTAGCATCATACACCTGTCCGATGACTATCTTCAGCTCGAAGTTGACGATGATTCAAAGCATTTACTAACCATCAATACACATCGTGGATTATTCCGATTCAACCGTCTCGCACCAGGGGTAAAATCAGCATCAGGAGCATTCCAACGCCTCGTAGATGGAATGATAGCTGTTATTCCTGGGGTGCGATCATTCATTGATGATGTTATTGTTTTCGGCAAGGATATGAAATCACACAAGGATTCACTCAACACCTTGTTCGCACGTCTTAAGGAGTACGGATTTCACTAAAAACCGAAAAATGCCATTTTTGCAAGACTCAACTTGTGTACTTGGGACACGTTGTAGATAAGCATGGTATTCGTCCAGATTCCGAAAAGATCAAGACAATTGCTACGATTCCACCACCAAGCAATGTGTCCAAGCTACGATCTTATCTTGGAGCAGTGAATTTTTACGGAAGATTCGTTCGTAACCTGCGAATTACGTTACCCTATGGATCAGCTGCTTAATAAGGAATCGAAATGGAAATGGACATCAGAGTGTCAGGAAGCTTTCGTCAAGTTTAAGGAAGCACTTCAGTCACATTTGCTCCTAACGCACTACGATCCAAAACTTCCGATCATCGTTGCTGCGGACGCATCAAACACAGGAATTGGTGCAGTCATTTTTCATCAATTTACTGATGGAAAAATGAAAGCAATTCAACACGCGTCATGAACACTTACACCCGCTGAACAGAACTATGGACAACCAGAAAAAGAAGCTCTCGCATTAGTTTACGCAGTATGCAAGTTTCACAAATACTTGCTTGGACGTCATTTCACTTTGCTCACGGATCACAAACCATTATTTTCAATTTTTGGTTCAAAAAAAGGTATACCACTTCATACCGCTAACCGTTTGCAAAGGTGGGCACTTACCGTGTTGAATTACGATTTCGAAATTCAATACGTGTCCACACAAGATTTCGGATGCGCAGATCTTTTATCACGATTGATTGACCGAAACAAGCAGCCGGAAGAAGAGTACGTAATTGCAATACTGACTTTAGAAGATGACCTTTCGAGCATTCTGTCCGATACATCACAGAAGGTTCCGATTTCATTTCAAGCACTCTGTAAAGCAACCGCTTTAAGCTCAACACTACAAGCAGTCTGCAAATTCATTCGTGAAGTTGGCCGAATTGTTCCACCAATCTTCCAACTGCAATCCAACCTTACTACGCGAGGCGCGAATCATTATCAATAGTCCAAGGATGCGTTATGTTTGGTGACTGAGTTGTTGTACCAAATATATTTCAAAAAAAGATTCTACAACAATTTCATCGAGGACACCCAGGGATAGTTCGAATGAAGTCAATCGCTCGAAGCTATGTTTACTGGCCTGGTATTGATAAAGAAATCGAGGATTTTGTTAAATCTTGTAGTCCGTGTGCAATTACAGCGAAAACACCGACAAAGACAACTTTGGAATTTTGGCCCATACCATCAAAACCATGGTCCAGAGTACACATTGACTATGCAGGCCCAGTAGACGGATTCTACTTCCTTGTAATCGTGGATCCACACTCGAAATGGCCGGAAGTTTACGCTACCAGATCAATAACTGCGAGAACAACAATAAGAATTTTGAAACAAATTTTCGCAACTTTCGGAGTGCCAGAAGTTCTCGTGTCTGATAACGGTACTCAATTTACCAGTTACGAGTTTAAGGAGTTTTGCGTTAGTCAAGGAATCAACCACTTGCGCATTGCTCCATATCATCCGCAATCCAACGGGTTAGTTGAACGATTTGTGGATACACTGTAACGAAGTATTCAAAAAATTCGCAAGGGAGGGGAATCTCTCGAAGATGCACTAACCACTTTCCTTCAAGTATATCGAACCACACCATCTGGAGATTTGGATGGAAAAGCTCCTGCTGACATTATGTTCTCTAGACCATTACGAACTATATCGTCGCTCCTCAAACCAAGCGAGCACGGAAATGTTGAGCCGAGGAACAGAATGAAGGAAGCCGAATTTTTCAACAAAAAGCACGGGGCAGTGAAACGATGTTATCAACAGGGCGATGCTGTTTATGTCAAGATATATCGTAGAAACTCCTGACAGTGGGAAGCAGCAACCGTAATCGACAAAATCGGCAACGTTATTAATAACGACCGATCATGGTCCTATGAGCTTGCCTTATACGCAGTACTTTCAGCAAGCGTAAACCGGCTGATCCGGCTGAAGATTTTCATGAACTACCGACTTTACCCGAATTGATGGAAGCTAACCCTGCATCTAATACACACAATCCGTCCGACTCTCTTCCGCCGTTAATAACTTGCAGCGAGAGCACTCCCGGCGCATCTCGCTCTCTCATTCCTTCGATCGATCGACTAAACATCTACTATCAAAACGTAAGAGGATTGCGCACAAAACTAGACGAGTTACGCCTCTCTCTATCTGAGCTTGATATGGATGTGTTGGTGTTAACTGAAACATGGCTCGATGCCTCAATTCCGTCCTCTCTTATCTCGGAGGATGCGTATGTCATCTATCGCTGCGACCGAAATTCTCTCAACAGTAACCGTTGCCGTGGTGGTGGTGTACTCATTGCCTGCTCTTCCGTGCTGAACACGTCAACTTTATCACTGCCGTTGGACTCGTTGGAGTCTGTTTGGACAATTGTTAAGCTTCAAAACCTTGCAATCTATATCGGCGCCGTTTACATCCCACCCGATTTGCGTTCTTCCGAAGTAGTCCTTGACGATTTACATGAGAGTATTAGTTTCGTTGCTGGCAAACTTAAACCAAATGATCTTATGGTGTTACTTGGTGATTTTAATTCACCATCTCTCTCCTGGCAACCGTCGGCATCGTGCGTTAATCAGTTCATTCCTACTGGTGTATCTCGTGAAAATGTTTCTCTGCTTGATGGAATGTCGGTAAACGGTTTGCTGCAATTATCCGGCATAAAAAATATACGCGGAAGACAATTAGATCTTCTATTTGCCAATGCTGCCTTCTTGGAGTGCTGCTCCCCCGTCATAGCTTCACCTGTACCACTCGTCGCGCTAGACAATCATCATCCTGCTCTTGAGACAAGCGTGCTCCTTACGCACTCTCGCCCTGCATCCTCCCAACGAATACCTACGGCTCGTATGTTCAATTTTAGGAACTTGGACTACCAAAAGCTTCATCGTATATTAGCCGATACCGATTGGTCCTTTATCGATGCTGACTGTGACATAAATCAAGCTGTAGCAGTGTTTACTAATGTAATCACTTCCGCCTTCCCTTCCTGCTGTCCTCTCCTTAAACCCGCTCCTAATCCTAAGTGGTCGAACAGAGCTTTACGTCTATTGAAATCGGACAAAAACCGCGCTCATCGCGCCTACCGTTTAAATAATACTTTACACAATCTTTGTGTACATAAATATGCGGCTAAGGCGTATCGTCTTCTTAATCGCCATCTGTATCGTCGCTACGTTCGGCGTCTTCAAATGCGCTTCACTATTGATCCTGGGTCATTCTTTCGTTTTGCGAACTCTCGGCGAGGCTCTGCTAGCCTTCCATCCACCCTGTCTCTTGATCTGTCCTCTGCTACGTCCAATCCTGATATATGTAACCTGTTTGCCAAACATTTCTCTAGTGTATTTGTCGATCCTAGTACTTTTAAGGTTCCTTTGGACGTAGGCTTGTCTTACACGCCCTCTGATGTGATATCATGTAATTCAGTCGTTGTAAGTGAAAGCCTAGTAAAATCCGCTTTATCCAAACTTAAAACTTCGTTTTCACCAGGCCCCGATGGCATCCCTGCCTGTGTTTTGAAAAAATGTGGCAATACCCTCACTCCTATTCTCACTCGTCTTTTTTCTCGCTCGTTTAGTGTAGGGATTTTTCCTAGTCAATGGAAACTAGCTTGGCTTGTTCCCATTTATAAGAAAGGTGACCGCACACTACCATCAAACTACAGAGGCATTTCTATTATTTGTGCGTGTTCTAAAATCCTCGAGTCAATCGTCCATTTATCTGTAATGCCTTGCGTAATTATATTTCTACGGAACAACACGGCTTTATGCCCAATCGCTCAGTGTCCACCAACCTAATGTGTTTTTTGTCTTCTCTATATCACTATCTGTCTGGTGGTAAGCAAGTAGACACTATCTATACCGATTTCAAAGCGGCATTTGACAGTATACCTCTATCATTACTTGTTGCTAAGCTTCGAAAACTAGGTTTCGGTGGCTCTATATTGCCGTGGTTCAACTTCTATCTTGAGAATCGTTCATATGCAGTTAAAATCTGTGGCTCTTTCTCTGAATGTTTTCTTAGTTCTTCGGGTGTCCCTCAAGGTAGTGTCCTTAGTCCCTTACTGTTCATTCTCTTCCTCAATGACTGTACTTCGATCATTCCTCCTAACGGCTTCTTGCTATATGCGGATGACGTTAAAATTTTTCTTCCTGTATCTTCTACAGCTGATTGTCTAGTCCTTCAATCCTGGCTCTGTAAATTCTCTACATGGTGTGCTTCTAACGGTTTAGTCCTGTGTCCTGAAAAATGTTCTGTCTTGTCTTTCTTCCGATCTTCTACAAGTATAACTCATGCTTATAGTGTCTGTGATGCCCCTATTCCCCGTGCGTCCTTGTCTAAGGATCTTGGCGTCTTCTTTGACCCGAGTCTTTCTTTCAAGGAGCACACGGACTATGTCATCAACAAGGCCAACAAAAGTCTTGGTTATATTTGTCGCATGTCCACTGAAATTCGTGATCCTTTTTGTCTTAAGTCCCTTTATTGTTGTTGGGTCCGTTCCGTACTGGAATATGCCTGTGTCATCTGGTCTCCTGTCCAACTATCTCTGCTCCAAAGGATTGAGAGGATCCAGAGACGTTTTACAAGGATCGTATTTCGTAGGTCGCTGGGTCATCACTCTATTCCGCTTCCTTCGTATGACGATAGATGCACTCTATTAGGCCTTGCCAAGTTGGAGCACCGCCTCTCGGTCGCTCAGGCTTCTTTCGTCGTTGGCATATTGCTCAATACGATTGATACTCCTTCACTTCTGTCGCGCTTACATTTGTATGCACCTTGTCGCACCTTACGTTATCGTTTTCGTCTCCAGTTACCTATATGTCGTACACGTTTTGCTCGCAATGAGCCTTTTGTAAGAGCTATGTCGTCTTTTAACAGTACTTCTGATCTGTTCGATTTCAACATATCCTATCCTGTCTACCGATCCCGTCTTCGCTCCTTTTCCGTACCATAAACTCCTTCCAACTCCTTCGTGAATAATTGTACACTATAGTCAGTAAGCACTATTGCTGTAACCCAACGTGGCCGAGCAATTAATAAAATAAAATAAAATAAAATAAAAAAAATAACGTTTTCCTTAAAGAAAAACAGCAGTTAGTACGATCACACACCAACCAGCTGAAATCTCGAATGGCAAACGGGCAAAACATGGCAGAATTTTCAACACCACTATCTGTACTGCTTGATGATTTTGGTTTGAAAACACCTTTACCGTCAGACCAACAATCAACGTCGTCACAGTTTGTTTCCTGTGATGAACCTGTAACAACATCAAGCGATACTGAACTAGCATCTCAGACACTCTGTTCAACTCCAGATCATTCTGAATTGGGTAACATTAGTTCCGAAAATGACAACGCAGAAGAATCCGAGGGAGAAGAACCAGTTGTTCAACAGCAAGAGCAGCAATCATCAATTTTGGAAAGAAGTCGAAGAGTTATCAAATTACCAGAACGGTTCAAATCTTACTAGATGCCGAATCCATAAGGGGGGAGATGTTGGATATCACAGTACAGCAATTATCCGCAGTACGCGATACTCGATATACGCGAATTCGCAGTACGCGATTAATCTCAATTTGACAGCTCCATGTGTTTTTTTGCAAATATTTTTATTTTTTGAAATATTAAATGCTCTTTTCGAATTTCCTTAATGTTCTTAATGCATTTTGCATTTAATTTGTGCAAAAGATACATGTTTTATAACAAAAAACTTTTATGCAAAACTCTGTGGCGATATAATTCAACCCTCGAACCGGTAGTGTAAACTATTTTTCTAATATATAAAATATTTATATATCTCGGACATAAAATCTAGAAAATTTATGCGCAATCTTGGCGCAATCTGAGATTGTTCCTACAAAACACCACACATTTAGTTTGACAGATAAAATCGGATGCGGCGTCCGACGAAATCAAAAATGTTTGATTCCGTCGTACGACGAAATAGCACTTCCGACGTGATCTGTCTAATATAAAATTTACCATATAAAATTTTGACAGGCTTTCCGATAAAATCGCATCCGATGGAGCACAGACACGGGCCTTACCGTATTAATACACGATGCGCAATCTCAGATTGCGCATATGTTCGTTTTATCAAAACATATGTCATTTCGCGTAACCAACCCTGAGCTATAAACGTCATTTCCATACAATTTCAGATTGCACCAAGGTGTTATAAATGACAACGTGAAGTTGTTCAGAGCAAAATGACATTTCTCGACTTGACATTTCTCTTCCGGGGGTTCCGGTATAAAAATCGGGGAGGGCTGGTGCGGGGTATTGAAATTTGTATGCAGAGAGTGACAGATGTCCCCCACAATGTCGCCCAGCAAAAGCGATAAAAATCAACCTTCTAAATACATTATCCTTGGATTGCACCAAGATTGCGCATAAATTCTCAAGATTATATGTCCGAGATCAAGGTGGAATGTATAATGAGGTGTAGTTATAGCGCTTTTGGCGATCCCCCCCTGGGCTCCGATTTTGACAGATGGTTTTCCGCTTGTATATGTATTGATGGATTGTTTACGTTTTGCATGGTCAATATTTGGTGGAGATCAATTTGGGTGAATATTTTAGTTTATTAGAACACCCGATTTAAAATGGAAATTTTCCTTCGAGAACTTGAAGCGTTCGCCAAACGCGGAAAACTAACTGTCAGTTTTCTTCGTCGATTCTTCTTCCACCTAGCTGTCAAAACGGGCTTATAACTTGACCTGTTATCTTTACGGTCCTTGGTCCGAAATATATAATTTTTTTTGACAGATAAAAATATCAAACCGATCCGTTTGACAGATAAATATATGCGCAATCTGAGATTGCGCATCGTCTATTGCAAAGTCCATATAATACAGAGGTCGATGCATAGCTCGATTTTGGTCCACCATTTTGAAAGCTTATTTTTGACAGTTAGATGGAAAAGCGTTCACAAACGATTCCAAACAACCATAAACTTTTTAGGGCTAGTTGTGCATTTTTTGCTCAAAACTTAGTTTAACTATACATTTCTTTCTCATGAACGTGGCATGGAGTAGTTTTTTCAGTAATTCATCACTTAAAAATGACCACAATGAGAAATCTGGCCTCTTAGCTTTGACCCTCTAGAGCTGCACAAAATTTCGTCGTAATTTCGGGCACTGATCTTGTTGTAATTGATAATTTCACTATAATTCTATCTTTTCTTGATATTCGTCAACTTTTTAAAGTACAATATTACAAACAAACGATGTAAAAATGTCCGAAAATGCTTTCAGACCACTGCATGCGCAACAACTAAAGCCTCAATGTATGCTACGATGAAACTATTGAAGCTTTTTCATCCAGCTGTCAAAACTTTCCCACGCTTTTTGATCAAATGTTCTGGACGACTCGACCTCTGTATTATATAGACTTTGGTCTATTGCTACGGATACAATCATGTAGAGATGCACTGTCGGACACAAACAAACACTTAAGACAAACATCGAGTCGAACATGTCAGTTTATTCTGTCTGTGATGTTCGACACTAACCTGCGCTGTGAGCAGTGTTGTAAGCAGCGACGTTTTTCGACATGAAATTGCCTACTTTGACACGACTTGAAGCTTCGCATTCAGTTTTCACTCTTTAAGCCAAAGTCCATATAATACAGAGGTCGATGCATAGCTCGATTTTGGTCCACCATTTTGAAAGCTTATTTTTGACAGTTAGATGAAAAAGCGTTCACAAACGATTCCAAACAACCATACACTTTTTAGGGCTAATTGTGCATTTTGTGCTCAAAACTTAGTTTAACTATACATTTCTTTCTCATGAACGTGGCATGGAGTAGTTTTTTCAGTAATTCATCACTTAAAAATGACCACAATCAGAAATCTGGCTTCTTAGCTTTGACCCTCTTGAGCTGCACAAGATTTCGTCGTAATTTCGGGCACTGATCTTGTTGTAATTGATAATTTCACTATAATTCTATCTTTTCTTGATATTCGTCTACTTTTTTAAGTATAATATTACAAACAAACGATGTAAAAATGACCGAAAATGCATTCAGACCACTGCATGCACAACAACTAAAACCTCAATGTATGCTACGATGAAACTATTGAAGCTTTTTCATCCAGCTGTCAAAACTTTCCCACGCTTTTTGATCAAATGTTCTGGATGACTCGACCTCTGTATTATATAGACTTTGCTTTAAGCGTTAGGCAACGGGAGTGTCAAAATGCTGACAAATTTTAAAATGTGAGCTTTTGTCAAGGTGTATTTATTGAGGAGGTGAATTATTAGCGCGTTTGCCGGGCGCCATCATTGAGTATTGTTATGTCAAATCGCATACAATTTTCTATACCCCCCTCCAGCCCTCCTCGATTTTAATACCGGAGCCTCCAGTATTGTTATGTCAAGTCGTGAAATGTCAATTTGCTCTGAAGCACTTCACCTCCTAATATCCATACACCTTGTACCGCAGCCCCCAGTATTATTATGTCAAGTCGTGAAATGTTAATTTGCTCTGAAGCACTTCACCTCCTAATATCCATAAACCTTGAGCTTTTGTCACTTTTTTGAGCTTTTGTCAAAATTTTGTGACCTGGAGCAGCCAGGAAAAAAAGTTGACAAAAGCAAGGTGTTATAAATGACAAGGTGAAGTTGTTCAGAGCAAAATGACATTTCTCGACTTGACATTTCTCTTCCGGGGGCTCCGGTATAAAAATCGGTGAGGGCTGGTGCGGGGTAATGAAATTTGTATGCAGAGAGTGACAGATGTCCCCCACAATGTCGCCCAGCAAAAGCGATAAAAATCAACCTTCTAAATACATTATCCTTGGACAAAAGTTGACAAAATTTGACGTTCGTGAAAAAGCGTAAACAAACAGCTATTTGGCGCAGTTGTGACCCATTGTTATGATAATAATGCTAAAATGCATGATTCTAATTGATTTATGTACCTAGATTGTGCTTCTTAAACAAAATATCGATGATATTCAGATGTTGGAGCTTTTTGTCGCTCTTGTGTATGTTTTTGGTGCGGCCACGAGAAAAGCTCTTTTTTGCAGTTGACAAGCAATTTTGACAATTTTTTGAAAAAAATTTTTCAACATTTTTTTCAGCTTCGTGGCCACGCGCTATTTCATTCTACACTCACCGTTCAATTAGACATAGAGCGACAACGTCGCGCGTGACGAAAAATAGCTCAAAATTTCGCATGGTGTAGATCAAAGTAGCTCATTTGACTCAGTCAAGCAACTTGTTTTTTATTTGAAAACGCACAAAAATAGGTTAAAATGTATTCAAATCTATTTTTTTTGCGTTTGACATTAATCTGGCTTGTAAATAAATTGTAGATAATTCGATTGTTACGGATGAAGCAAAAATGTCGTGGGAGACGAGTAGCTCTGTTTGCAAAATTGAGCTACTTTTTATCGCTGTATGTCTATTTGGACGGTCACGTTAAAAAATGTCGTTTGATTCGACCACATTTTTTGGCGACATTCATTTGACTTTCATTTTCGAGTGCACTAGATCTCCTTCTCCTAAGTAACATTTTTTTCATTTAAATTCGTGTACTCCAGCAAGAAGAAACTGATTTTCGGTCCGGCCGAGTAAAGACTTTTAATTTTTGAGTCTTTTACGATTGTTAAAGGCACGAGGCAGTTCTGGATTCACAAGATGAATGTCAATTGACATTCAAACTACATTTTTTTTAATAGACATGCCATCGCTAAGACACTGACGATAACTACTGAAATGAATTTCGTTCTTGAACAGTCGAGTCATGGCACAGTGAATGTGATGAATGAAAAATGATTTTGACCAGCAGCCTACTACAAACGTCAAAACAAAGTCAACAATTTACAACACAGGCTGTGAGTAAGGGCGGAGGAAACCCTCATTGAGTGCGATTTTATCTGAAGAGATTTATATGGGATTTGACAGATAACGTCGGACGACGAAATCGCACGTCCGACGCTATCTGTTGTTATTTCGTCGTTCGACTTTATCTGTCAAATCCAATATAACAATTGACAGGCCGTCCGATAAAATCGCATGCGAAAAAGCGTTTCTACCGCCCTAACTTGGCTGTCAACCGCTTCACAGCTACTGTAGATAGAATCCGATTTGGGACGTTTTCAAATTACAGTGGAGCGCCGTTTATCCGGGCTTCTCGGGACTTGACCTCGACCGGATAAGCGAATAACACGAATAATGAGTCATGTGATATATTTAATCATCAATTTCTGATTAGTTCTTTAAAAAATTCCTATTTTTTGATAAAAATAACCCAGTTTTATTAACTTCATGTTTTTCCCATGAGAATATTTGAAATTTGCCATGAATTATAGTGTTTTTGTTATGATGATGTGCTCTTATAACCGTTTGTTTAAATACCCTCCTCATAACGCAATGTCACCTTTGTATTGAACTGTCATTTCCCAAGTAGCCTTAAGAAACTCTATTTGATTATTAACAGTTTTTTTAAGGCCTTAAAAATCAAATAGAGTTTCTTAAGAGAATGTGACATTTGCCAGCGTTACAGCATAACGATGTATTCCGTTACCCTCGTTTTTTTTTTATTCGGGTCAATATAACACACAGTGTTTTTCAAATTTTATCTACACCATTTCCAATTTATTCAATATTCGAAAAATCATTTTCTTATTTATATAATAATGCGTATTTATTTTCACACCAAAATATTTGTGCTGCTTAACTGTACGAAAACTATGTGTTTTCTTTTATTCCTCTACTTGAATCTACGGTAATAATAAAAAAAATAAAAATTAAAAAAAAATCATAGTTTTTAAGTAATACATGTGAAGAGATAAAGGGTACAGTCGGTCCCCGAGATACACGGTTAATGGGGACCGAAAACGGCCGCAAAATACCGCGTATCTCGAATTTCCGCGTAAGTCGAATCTCGTGATTTCCCAAGTAGCACAATCCTGTTAAGAAACCGTTAAAAGTATGCCTAAAAGTATTACTTTTAGCTTTCCATACAGCAGTAATTTCAGGGCTTAAAACACTGCGTAACGCTTTCCTGGCTTCGTCCATGTTTCGTTAAAATTTAAAATTTAGCCGGTATTTTCAACGAAAAAGTTCAAAATTAACGAAAATATCGACGGAGATGGCTATTATGCTGTTTCTCTTTCTATACGAATTTTCTAGATCTTCGTTAAGTTGCAACAAAATGTTTTTAAATTACATGGAATAAATGCATAAATTCACCACAAATACTTTTATTCGACATTTCATCGTTTTGTCACTGCATATTGTCACTGTATCACATAAATTTCTTTCATTCCATGGGTTTCTTCCATTATATCAGCATGGTCAGCTGCAGCCTTGGATGAAAAACATGATGTCCAAACTAGTGTTGGGCATTGTGCGCGAGTGCGCACTGTGCGCACAGCACACCTCATTGTGCGCACTGCACAGCACACTTTGTACTGTGCGAGCACACTTCGCACAGTGCGCGCACTTCGCACTTTTCGCACAGTGCGCGCACTTCGCACTTTTCGCACACTTCGCACAGTGCGGGCACTTTTCGCACACTCCGCTCAGTGCGCGCACTTTTCGCACAGTGTGAGCACAGTCCGGACTTTTCGCACACTTCGCACAGTGCGAGCACACTCCACACTTTTCGCACACTTCGCACAGTGCAAGCATGTTTCGCAAATTTCGTGCAGTGCTTTGTACTTTGTACTGTGCGAGTACACTTCGTACTGTGCGAGTACACTTCGTACCATGTTACAGGAAGTCAGGTGGTGTAGTACTGAGCATATTTTGACAAACCGCCTTTAAGCATTAGCATCAGTTAGCATTAGCGACTCCGATCCGTTGGTGCAACGAGTTCAAGTCGGGGCGAATCAAAGATCCATAAATCGCTTGCACACATTCATACCACACACATGCCCATCGCCCCCCCCCCCCTCTCGCCCTGTCCCATGTCCCCTTCTCTTCAGTTAATCACAAAATTTGACTAGGGCTCCGAGTGAAAATTGTAATTTTTGCAAGCCTGCGACGCGAATAGCAGTTTTCGCGTGAAACCAGCTGTCTGTTTTATTGCACAATCGCAAAGCGGTGGCTCCGAGTACAAGCACAGACACGTTTCATCTCAGCCAAATTCAAGAGAAACCTCAACCCACTGGAGCGTCGTTTACCTACGACCTTCACAGTTCATAGTTGTTTTAAAGAAACGCGTGCTTGATGTCAGCCGATTTTTCCTGATAATTTCTTCGGCTACGTACCGCTGTGTTGATATTGTGTTTCGGGGCCTTTAAATTTTTGTCTGGGTGTGTTGTATCCTTGTGTTTGTGTAACTGGTTTTCGATGGTGGTCAAGCGCAGCGTTCTGTGCATTCGATTCTCGCAGCAAATGTCTCCGCGCGGTTTCGGTGTGCTCGTGTACCGGCCATCCACACTTGCAAAGAATTATGTTGTTTCTCGCTCTACCCAATGCCTTGGGCCAACGATGATTAAATTGTATTGATTTCAGCAGTGCGCGCGTGTTTCAGCGTTCTGCGCTTTTGCCATGCGTAAAAGGGTGGAAAAGAAGAGCGAGGAATGAAGTGCAGCGTAGAAGGGGGCTCTTAGATTGAAAAAATATTGTCTATACCCTTTAAAGGATTCGAAACAGGTGTATGTCAAATCGATGGAGTTTCCAATATTTGCATGGATCTACACATGCTTTCTGTTGGGACCAATAATAGCCATCGTGGATGGGCGGACGGAGTGGGGGGGGGGGGGGGGGTGTGGCTTGAAGAGGTCAGGTGTCCGCCAAGTTCATCCACTTTTAGACGACCCCGATGGCTGAGTAAATGAAGTAAATGAGAAAAAGCTGACACTGGTCGTGTGGTCGTGGTCTTTGTGTACGTACCACCATGGTACGAAGTGTGCTCGCACAGTGCAAAGTGATGCAAGTTAAGCTTGCACTGTGCGAAGTGTGCTCGCAATGTGCGAAGTGTGCGAAAAGTCCGGACTGTGCTCGCACTGTGCGGAGTGTGCGAAAAGTGCGCGAACCGTGCGAAGTGTGCTCGCACTGTGCGAAAAGTGCGGAGTGCGCGCACAGTGCGGAGTGCGCGCACAGTGCGAAATGTGCACCGCACACTGAGATGTGCGTGCGTGTGCGCACAGCACACTTAATTGTGCTCTTTTTCCCAACACTAGTCCAAACGCTATCCAAATCAAATATGCTGCGGAATATAAAACTTATGTAGCTCATGTAAAGATAATGGTAATATCGATACACTGACCTGTTATAAAATCATGATGACACACAAATTAAACAATAGCTGATAGAAATTGTCGCAGACGCTTGGTTTTTTTGCCATCTACACACAAGCTACACCAAAGTGGATTTATTATACAGGTGGGCTTATCCCGAACAAATTGACAGCCGTACTGTAGAAAAATGAAAACGAAATGACAGGAGGGGATTCGATCATTTGTTGATGTATGCCTGTGAATTCCAATGGCTATTTTGGATGATGTGTCGTAGTGTGGGTGAAAAACTACGTATCACAATCGAATCCCCTCCTGTCATTCGTTCGTCCAATATGGCCTTCCCGCCAAACCTATAAGCCCACCTAGTCCCTATACCCACTTTGAGCTACACACACGAAACTCGACGAACTTTTTGACATAAGAAATGGAGGCGCCATGCAAGGTGTGTTTATTAAGGAGGTGAATTGTTAGCGCGTTTTCCGGGCGCCATCATTGAGTATTGTTATGTCAAATCGCATACAATTTTCTATACCCCCCTCCAGCCCTCACCGATTTTAATACCGGAGCAAGGTGGAATGTATAATGAGGTGTAGTTATAGCGCTTTTGGCGATCCCCCCCCTGGGCTCCGATTTTGACAGATGGTTTTCCGCTTGTATATGTATTGATGGATTGTTTACGTTTTGCATGGTCAATATTTGGTGGAGATCAATTTGGGTGAATATTTTAGTTTATTAGAACACAGTCCGTGATTTAAAATGGAAATTTTTCTTCGAGAACTTGAAGCGTTCGTCAAAAGCGGAAAACTAACTGTCAGTTTTCTTCGTCGATTCTTCTTCCACCTAGCTGTCAAAACGGGCTTATAACTTGACCTGATATCTTTACGGTCCTTGTACCGGAGCATCCAGTATTGTTACCCGGCAGGCAATTGACGTTTCATACTAGGGCGAGGGGTGTTGAAACGCATGGAAAAGCAGGAAGAAACACGGACGAGCGCTGATGAACTGCAACTGTGTGCGTGCAACAGCACCAAACGGCATGTGGCGACGTACAGTGTATGGATGTGTGTGTGTTATTTTAGGCAGCGAAGATGGATCGAGGTTATGTTTACAAAGTGAAAGAGTTTGATGCAGAAGCGTCTTCGTGATAAACATGTATTTTAGTTGCATAATTTCAGTGTTAAAGTTTGTAATGTGAACTTAAAAGTAATGACCATAGGTGCTATTCACTTGTGTGCTGTTGGCGAATATTGAAGCGTTGAAATATTTAAGCTTCATATGTTTGTTTGTTGTGCTTAGTGTGAAGCAAAAATGTGTGCTAAAGTGTTATAAAATAGAAATATGTATACGTATCCGTCTAATGTTCGGTTGTACCTATCTAATTTTCCATATTTTTGGGTGTCCTTATCCTTTACCAGGAGAAAACTATAGATGGAGGTTAGATACGTGCAGCTATTTGCCTCCGCAGGAAGGTATGTTAATTAAAGTTGTTGTATTTGTAATTTTTCATTACGCTGCAATTAAATAACTTATCGTATAAAATTTGCCGTTTAACATTATGAATAATCGATGTTATCAGTGTTCTTCAGAAGTGTTCCAAGCTGTCCGAAGACACACAAATCCGCAATCCACAATCCAAGCACACAAATCCAATTCACCTCGTATGCACCCAGCGGATTTCATGCGAAGGATATTGGAAAGCCATCAAAGAAGTGGGCATGATGGTAAGGAAACTTTGATTCTTTTTACTTTTAGATTTCTTATCCTTATTTTTGTTTACAACAACCTGAGATCGTCGGTGCGGGCCTTATGGGAACTGCGCGGTCAGAGCAATAACCGGATGAGCATTTCGTTTCAGGTGGAAATTATATCAAGTTTGTGAATTGAAGAGAGTTACGGCACATTGTGCCACACTAAATAAATTTATTTTTATTTCTTCCTTCTATGGCAGCTTGTTTTAACATTTCCCTGTATGTTTACTCTTGCCGGTGCTTGTGTCAGTTTTCATTTTAAATATTCTTTATCATATTCTTTATCTATGTCTATTCCCACGTGGTTTGTGGCGATAGACTTAAATAAGCACTGTATTTGGGTAGTTACTAAAAGCTATTTTTTCCTGACGATCCTTCCCAGCTACACCGTGCAAGAAAAGTCCCATCAAACAACACGTCTTAAGCCTCATGCATCCTGTTGTTGGCATCCTGGCGGCTGATATCTGCATCTATTATTTAAGTATAACTGCAAAATGCAAAATCATCTCCAGCTATTTTTGCTTCAAATGCATCAAACTTTTGTTCATTTTCGATTTTTTCTATTGCTAAACTCTGCGCATTTCTTCTCATACCCTTCATAGGATTCAGTATTGTGGACTGCTAATTTAAAATAACCATAATCTGTGCGCTGCGTGCATCTATTTTCATTAACAGCATCCGACAACGAAGGCAGCAGCTTCCAGAATGCTCTGTAGAAGTAATTTTAAGGACTGCTTGATTTGCTCCTGCTGCAGCCTGGTGTTCATAGTCGGTGATCATCATTATTGGTGATGAAGGCAGCACAGGTTCGTACACCGGAAACGTAGCAGACTCGTTGACGGTTTCTGATCATTTTTCCTGGTTATATTTTTAGGCAAATTTATCACAATAGGACCAGTTGCTCGTTCAGTCGTTATGTACGATGTACCGGTGCTTGTCGATGGCACTTGGTTACCACCATCAACTATCTTGCCTGGCGGACGGATCTGGCTAGGAACACAGGTAAAAAATTGCTCAGATATAGCAGTACTCGTTGATGGTTTTTGAACATTAACGCTGATCATTTTGGGTGGTGTACAGCTCACAATACAAACAGATCCTCTAGCAGCCGCTATCACCGATGCAGAAGCACTGGTGGGTAATTGTTGTCTTACAACAGCGGACATCATACCACGCTGATTCTTCGGAGCATGAACTTCGACAAGCGATGCAATCGATGGTACTGCAGATCCCGCCAATGCCTGTTGTCTACCGATCTTCATGCCTGATTCCTGCGGTAGAGCATCAGCAACCGGTACCACTGATGGACGGAACGGACGGAACGGACGGAATGGTACAGGAACACCAGGTAATGTTGACCGATGATGATTACCATCACCGGCATTCGAGACCAGCGCTGACACTTCATCCGTTACCTTCACCTGTTCAACAACACGGACTGGCATTCTTTGTTGACTCGCGCTGAACGGCCACTGAAACCACCGAAGGCACTGCACTTGTTGTCGGAAGTTGTCCAACAACACGCACCGGCAATCCGGGAGGACGGATAGCACGAGGAATGGCAACCGGAACCACCGATGGCACTGCATTTGTCGTCGGAAGTTGTCCAACAACACGGACTGGTACATCTGACTGACGAAGCTACTTATCACATACCCGCATTTTATGTCCCCATTCTTGGTGTTTCCGGGTTACTCGCCATCGCGCTGTAGTCGGATCATACTGCACCTGTCCTGCTTCGATTAATGTCTCCCCAAAGACAATATTAGAGCACGCGTTCCTATTCCTCATCCTCCGGCACCGTCTGGAGAATGTGGGAGTCACTGCTCTATAAAAACCACCGGACTACCACAAACTGGAAACAGCGGAAAACCCCGTGGGTCACCGGCCACCGTGCTAAATTGAAGCAAAGTTGAAGTAAGTCTGACAGTATCTAAAGTAATAGAAAGACAGTTTGATAAACTGGTTAACAATGTTTATTTTTCATTTCAGCTAATATGCCGTGCGAAAAAGCAAAATAAAATTTTCATTTTAATGTTTATTAAGCTACACCGACATTATATTTTTCATCTAAAACGTTTTTGATGTGTTTTTTCTCATTGCGTTTAGGCGTCGTGTATCAGATCGCAACTGCTAATAATTTCGTCGTCTGAGACGGACTGTTATGGAGGTACAAAATCTTCAGTGATGCGTTCACGCATCTACGAGCCGGTAATTGGCGGTATCCAGATCATCGTCGTACTGTTAGCTTACCTAAGCTACCGAAATTAGCGACAGTGTAAAATGTAAGTGAAAGACAAATTGACGATATAATTAAAATTAATGGTTTACATGGATTGCGCTCCACTAACAATATTTTTCTGTTATATTGTCTATTTCAGCTGTGCTGTGAGACCTACAGTTGCCTCTCACAACCGTCCGGAAGTCGCAGTGATTTGGTAACATCAAGTGCATCACCACCGCACGAAGCGCAGCATATTGACGCAAGCCCAAGCGGACAGCAACCAACTGCAGCAAACGTACGCCGAACGAATGGTCGTGGTAGACGCGTTAGGATTGCAAGGCGATACTTGCGCTCTAAAACAGATGTTTGGACCACAGAGGTGACGTTCCGAGATTGTAAAAACATGTCGGGCCCACAGGTACGCAACAACCGCGCCCAAATCTATGGCATAGTATTGGGTGTTAGCTCGTCCGCTAGCACCGGTTACACTGGTGCGGGTAGGAAGCGTGCAAATGAAAAAATCTGTAAAAATGTCCCCCTTATTCCTTTATACATACAAGAAACGATCACGAACGATCAGCATGAAATGCACTTGACTGATATTATTCTTCTTTCTTTAGTTTCAGATAAGCCGTTCTCATCAATGCCATACCATGTACGGTCGGCTAGTTACACTTCATCACGAAGGACAATCACATCTGGGTCACGGAATGCTGCCAAAACAAAACGATGAAGCTGGTTTAGTCCTCGATGACGACGCAACTCCTGCACGTTCGTCGTCATACTATCATTTCAACTGGAGGCATGTTTGTTTAGGCGGCTACAACAAATTGTTTGAACATGTTCAAAACAACATGGCTTCTCACAATTACTGGTAATGTATTGCATTCTCTACGCTTTATTTATATGAAACGCAAATAACTTTGTTTACTTATTCTATATTTTATTTTTTTATTTAATTACAGGTGAATGCTGGAAATCTCCCTGATAGCCATTTTCGTGCGCTGAATTAGGTTTGTATGAAAAATAGTGTATTTTTAGAATATTTAATTATCAATAAAATAACGGTCGATTTGAAAATTAGCTGTGTTGATATACAACCCGAATGAAAGAAATACACGGATAAACGAATGTAAACAATACACGAAAGAACGGGAGGTCCGTTTCATCCGTACCCCCCCACGCCCAATCATGTCTTCCGTTGGGCGCCTGAGCCATGCACGGTTGGGCGCCCGTTTCTCCTCCTCCGGCGCCGTCAGTTTAGCTGTCAATTGCCTGCCGGGTATGTCAAGTCGTGAAATGTCAATTTGCTCTGAAGCACTTCACCTCCTAATATCCATACACCTTGGGCGCCATGTACGTGACCATGTACAGTATGTCTCAAAAATTACCGTCATCAAGAGCATATTATTTTGCCCAAGAAAATATATATTTTTATGAAAAATTTTCTCATTTGCAAATATTGCCTTTATCAAACTCTTCACATGTATTATTTGAAAATATTAAATATTGTTTTTTTATTTTTAAATTCTGTTTTTAGTATCACCGCAGATTCAAAGAGAAGAATAAAAGAAAACACATAGTTTTCAAACAGTTAATAAAAAAATAGTATGGTATAAAAATAAATACGCATTACTACATAAATAAGAATGAACAATGATTTTCCGAATATTGAATAAATTGGAAATGGTGTAGATAAAATTTGAAAAACACTGTGTGTTATATTGACCCGAATAAAAAAAACGAGGGTAACGGAATACGTTCGTATGATGTAACGCTGGGAAATGTCATATTCTCTTAAGAAACTCTATTTGATTATTAAAGGCTTTAAAAAACTGTTAATAATCAAATAGAGTTTGTTAAGGCTACTTGGGTAAGGTGCTGTCAAACGCTTTTTCGTATAATATTGCGATTAATTGGATGATTTTAATAATAAAACGATTATGAAAAATTAAGTTGACATTGTTCCTACAAAACACCACACATTTAGTTTGACAGATAAAATCGGAAGCGGCGTCCGACGAAGGGCGGTGGCAACGCTCATCGGATGCGATTTTATCGGACGAGATTTATATGGGATTTGACAGATAACGTCGGACGTGCGATTTCGTCGTCCGACGTTATCTGTCAAATCCCATACATAAATTTGACAGGCCATCCGATAAAATCGCATGCGAAAAAGCGTTGCCACCGCCCGAAATATAAAATGTTTGATTCCGTCGTACGACGTAATCTCACGTCCGACGTTATCTGTCAAATTCCATATAAAAATTTGACAGGCTTCCGATAAAATCGCATCCGATGGAGCACAGACACGGGCCTAAGACATCGAACAGCTGACAAAGTTCAGTATTTATCCGATATACGCTATCGTACGGGACCGAGCACAATAGCGTATCTCGAGTTTTCACGTATAGCGGATTATTATGGAAAAATAGTTTACACTACCGGTTCCAGGGTTGAAATATATCGCCACAGAGTTTTGCATTAAAGTTTTTTGTTGTTAAACAGGTATCTCTTGCTCAAATTTAATGCAAAATGTATTAAGAACATTAAGGAAATTCAAAAAGAGCATAAAATATTTCAACGAATTAAAATACAGTGCAGCGCCGTTTATCCGGGTACCTTTTATCCGGCTTTCCGTTTATCCGTGCTGTTGATAAATGACAGTTCAATACAAAGGTGACATTGCGTTATGAGGAGGGTATTTAAACAAGCGGTTATAAAAGCACATCATCATAACAAAAACACTATAATTCATGGCAAATTTCAAATATTCTCATGGGAAAAACATGAAGTTAATAAAAACTGGGTTATTTTTATCAAAAAATAGGAATTTTTTAAAGAACTAATCAGAAATTGATGATTAAATATATCACATGACTCATTATTCGTGTTATTCGCTTATCCGGTCGAGGTCAAGTCCCGAGAAGCCCGGATAAACGGAGCTCCACTGTATTTGCAAAAAACACATGGAGCTGTCAAATTCAGAGGAATCGCGTACTGCGAATTCGCGTATATCGAGTATCGCGTACTGCGGATAATTGCTGTACTGCGAATTCGCGTATATCGAGTATCGCGTACTGCGGATAATTGCTGTACATATCGAACAGAGTCGTATCTGTTTCTCTCGTTCGATTGGTCCCAGAGCGCCGCCTAATCTAGAAAAGCGTCTTTTGTATACCTGATGATCTTAATGTATCGTAAATCATCCAGCTGTTACCTTAGTGAACCTTGATATGGTTTATGGAATGGTATGACAGACCCGCCTGACGAATTCTTGATTGCATCGAGATTTGCTAATAGTTGTTCTTGAAGCTGGTTTTATGTGTAATATAATAACTGTATTTTGATTTCGTTAGGCGAGTGATTCTTGATTTGGAGAATTAATTCCTTTAAATTAAACGTGCATCCGACGAGGCACCAAGGCAGCTTAGAACGGTGACAATTGGCTGAGAAAAGAAAAGGAAGAAGAAAGGATGCCACTTCAATTAGCAACGCGTATCTTAATCAAAGGGTAGAACTGAGCCATAGTAGTTCAATGAAAAGAATTGTGTTTATCCTGTTGACTGAATCGTTGCAAAGTGACAATAAGCTTTATTTTTGTGTAAAATTTTACACACTTTTAATTGCCTAAAATTTACATAGCTAAGTTGTCTTAGTTTAAGCGTGTCAAAAAAAAAAGGACAAAGGCTTTTCCTAGACGGTACTAAGGAAAAATGCTGAAAGGTAATACAAATTTATCAAACACCACCAAGTGCGTTACGCACCGCATTCAGTAACATCTTTACGTTGTTCTTCCCTAACTCATCTTAACAGTAATGTAATTCGCGAACACGCTAAATATTTACACACATTTAACAAGGTTGCTTTGCAACCAATGGTTGAATTCCGCCATTCGATTGCAAATATTAAGTGCCGTTTCCAATTTTATTTTATTCTTAAAATAATGGTCATTTTCCACGAGGATATTAATGCACTTTTTTTTGCAAGTTTACTCACAAATAGTACCGTAATAACATGTTCTCTAATATTGATTGTTCAATTGTCTAATACGTTATGCCGTTTCATTATTACAGGTCGACGGACGCGCAATGCTGAAAAAAAAAATGCTAATCTTGTTCATGATGACACAGCCAGTCCAAAGCGAAAGGATATTAAATACACACATGAAGATAGTAACAATCCTGTCGCAAATATTGAACAGCGAAATAATACCTCGGTTTGTGACGAGCCTATGAAGCTTCGTGGCGGCCGCGTGAAGATGGCGGACATATCTAAATATTTGGAAAAAAAAAATGATTCTAACATTACCGAAAAATCTATAACACTGGTACAATCAAAGAGCAACTTAGATATAACAGATGAAAACGTTTGTGAAATTGTTGAGGCTCAACTTTTGGAAGCAAGCATTAGTTTTTCAGATGCTACACTAACAAGAAACAATTTTGTAGATCCAAAAAAATCGAAAAATAACAATATTTTTCTTCAGGAGCCAGTCCTACACTTAAACTTCGCCAAAATATCAAACCCTTCATCTCGAACTTTAAGTATGGTGCAAAATTCTATTTTAACACAACAAGATGTAAAAACTGGTCTCTTCACAACACCATCGCAACCAAAGATAAATTCATTCTGGAAAGAAGTTACTCTGACCAGGAACATCAAAGGCACAAATGATGAGAAAGAACGATCATCAATGAGCAATAATGAACAACATATATTAGATCTGTCTAAACCAACACAAGTAACCCAAATTGATTCTACTACTACTGCGGAAAATGTATCGACCGATGACGATAATTCGTGCGATAGCGGTGATAGCGGCGTTATTCTGTCAGGAACTAACGGAACCATTACTATGTCCCTCACAAATAATCAAACAAATTTGTCAGCATGTGCTGAGCAGATAGGTGAGGCTGAGAATCGAAAGAAACCGGCCACCCCGCATCGTATTCTTTGTCCTTCACCTACAAAAAATGCTATCATATACCTTCAAAGCCCGCCTGGACTTCTCAATAATTCTTCGTCAGGAAAAAGCCGTAACAAACGACAGGCTGGCAACAATAAAACTCGTAAAAGGTATTTGGAAATATGTTTTAAACTTGTTCTGATAAATAATCCTGAAACTTTTTTCCATCTAAAGACTTAATAGCAAGGATGCAGAAAATGGTGTTGCAGCTACAGAAGAAATTAAAGAAATGAAACCTGAACAATTACATGATGTTGCGAATGCTGCTCGTGATTCAGCTGTTCCGATCGAGCTGAATAAAAATATTGTACATCAAAACCGGAAAATAGTTGTTGGATCAGCAAATTTTAAACCTGGATGTAACAAAAAAATTACAGAATATTATCCAATCAGGCGAAGTGTACGCAAAACAAAGAAAGAAGTACAAGTTGAACGAGATCGTGATATTGAACGAGCCATTAAGGAAGGGCGTGAAGATGGACTCAAGGTAAAGTTGTAGTTGTTCATGTAATATTTATTTCTTTCTTTACAGCGTTTTTCAGTGGTTCTCATTTTTTTCACTTTTTTGCACTTTCGTGGAATCCGATAGGAATTTCCAAAGTGCCTGTTTAAAAAGGATACCGTAGAGTCCAATTAAAGAAATTGTCACAAAATTATCCTGAAATCCACAAACTCCTGAAAACCCCTGTAATCATATACAGGGTTTCCCACGATTTATTGGTCAGTTCCCATGATTTTTTGGTGTGTTCCCACGATTTTTTAGTCGTATCCCATAAATTTTTGGTTCGTTCCCATAATTTATTGGTATTTTCCGATTGGATATCAATACAATTGGACCAAAAAATTCTGGGAAACGACCAAAAAATCGTGGGAACGCACCAAAAAAATATGGGAACCCACCAAAAATTGATGAGAACCAACCAATAAATCGTGGGAAACCCTGTAACTTCAATGGACAATAGTGTCAGCTATACATTAGGTAACTTTCCACTGAACTATTTTTTATGGCGGATCGGACCCTTCCATCGTCTAAAAACGATTCGCGAACGTGTTTGCGTTTTCATGACACGATTCTTCTATCGATTCGAAAATGACACTTCCATAAACGTACGCAGATTATCATTAACATTTGTTTTTACCGTATGGAAATCACTAACAACCTTAAAACGAATGTTTTCCATGCACAGCGATCCCAAAAATATGTTAAAGTACTAAAATATTACAGTATTACAATTGTACTTGTAGTAGTACAGTTTTCTTTGCAGCTGTCAAAAGACTACAAGCAAAAATTCGTGCCATACAGCTCATAGCGGATGGCAAAAAATGCACGATAAAGATTCGCAAAACTCTGCTCGATTTTCCGTTGCCATGGGAGACGGTGGTTCGAACAGGTGTTTTAAAACAGAAATTGTTTTCAAGCTTACAAATGAGAAAATAAGTATGCAAAATCTGACTTACGTCTGGTAGAATAAATCCTTCCTCGTTAAATAAGAATTAGAAGCTATCCATTGCTGGATGATTACTAAAAATATTTGCTTGTAATCTTTTGACAGGCCGAGAGAAAAATCGTGTTTAATCGTAACTAAACAATAATTTTCAATTCCTTCCAAGGCCTAAGTGTTCTAACGGACGAATATAGTGCATTTCTTTAAAACAAGAATCCGTATTATACGAAATATTTTGAAGGATACGATATTTGTATCCTACAAAGCTTCCTTGTCTGCGATCACAAAATGATTGGCGAATAAAGATTGTTGTACGGCTGATTCATCTCAATCTTTTGCCTTCGATGTCAATATTTTTCATGGCTTACTAATGCATGCATCAATATTCCTTTTTCATAAGTTACGTTTTTACAAGCCTCTTCTTTGTTCGCGAATATCTTCCTTTCTAGAAACAAGTGCAAAAAAAAGATTCGCCTATATTTTTGGGTCTACACACCACGATTCTTTATTGAATACAATTATAGTCATTTAAACAATTTTATTACAATGGTCAATTATCGTAATTTGGATTGCTCGAATTGATTCACAACGCTGCTAGACTTCCCCTACCGCAGTGAAAAAGGCTGTTTGGCATACATTTTGTAGCAGAATGTGCCTTGTGAAAACACGGCTAATGGCAAACGTTATATTTATTTATTAATTTATTAATTTTTTTTAAACCATTATTTTTCAAAACCCCTGTGAAACTCGCATATTAAATTTAAATTGCTGACCCTAACATTAACTTTTAAGCTATCGAATGTTTGATTATATTGTTCGTTCTATTGCAACTTAGTGTAGGAAGCTATGCGTTGCTACCATTATACTCGCTAATAATAAGATACTAAATAATAAATAAATAATAAATCCCATATAAAGTAATATACTATTTATGCGTATGTAAACACCTAACACTATCACGTTTATATATTCATGTAGATCGAATATTTTGAAGGAAAGGGTCGAGGCATCGTTACAACGAGGAGCTTTGCGAAAGGAGAATTTGTAGTAGAATATATTGGCGACCTTATAAGTGTTGCCGAAGCAAAACAACGAGAACAAGTTTATTCTAAGGATGATAGTACAGGATGCTACATGTACTACTTCAGGCACAAGAACGTACAGCACTGGTGAGAAACTGATGAGTATGTTGATATTCATTTTTATATTTTCATTAAAAAAATCTTATTCTCGTTGCAGTATTGATGCGACAGCAGAAAGTGGAAAGCTCGGACGGTTAGTAAACCATTCCCGGAATGGAAATTTGGTTACCAAAACCGTGCCCATCAATAATCGGCCGCACCTTGTTTTAATTGCCAAAGAAGATATTGAAAAGGGTGTAGAAGTGACATACGATTATGGTGACCGTTCAAAAGAAGCATTACTTCATTATCCATGGTTAGCATTATAATTTAAATAAGATAGTAAAATGTAACTTATTTGTCCTCTTTTGTGCGTCTATATAAAACTGTTCGTGCTGTGGGTTTCCATAGTGCTAAGAAATATTAGAAATGTCAACCTCGGTATTACAGAGATAGGAGGAAGAATTGATTATCATTGATTATCTGCCATCTTGTTTTAAAATATAAGTCTATCCATATTTCAACAAAAATATAACAAAAAAAATCTTCAATCAAATTTAAACATAAATGACATGACATGTTCATAGGTGTTGTGTTTATTGGAGTTATTTGTATATTGCATTACATTCAATATTACATATATTGAATATTTTTGTAGAATAATGTAAGTATAACTAGTAATATATATATATTAGTGTTGGGAAAAAGAGCACAATTAAGTGTGCTGTGCGCACACGCACGCACATCTCAGTGTGCGGTGCACATTTCGCACTGTGCGCGCACTCCGCACTGTGCGCGCACTCCGCACTTTTCGCACAGTGCGAGCACACTTCGCACGGTTCGCGCACTTTTCGCACACTCCGCACAGTGCGAGCACAGTCCGGACTTTTCGCACACTTCGCACATTGCGAGCACACTTCGCACAGTGCAAGCTTAACTTGCATCACTTTGCACTGTGCGAGCACACTTCGTACCATGGTGGTACGTACACAAAGACCACGACCACACGACCAGTGTCAGCTTTTTCTCATTTACTTCATTTACTCAGCCATCGGGGTCGTCTAAAAGTGGATGAACTTGGCGGACACCTGACCTCTTCAAGCCCAACCCCCCCCCCCCCCCCCCCCCCACTCCGTCCGCCCATCCACGATGGCTATTATTGGTCCCAACAGAAAGCATGTGTAGATCCATGCAAATATTGGAAACTCCATCGATTTGACATACACCTGTTTCGAATCCTTTAAAGGGTATAGACAATATTTTTTCAATCTAAGAGCCCCCTTCTACGCTGCACTTCATTCCTCGCTCTTCTTTTCCACCCTTTTACGCATGGCAAAAGCGCAGAACGCTGAAACACGCGCGCACTGCTGAAATCAATACAATTTAATCATCGTTGGCCCAAGGCATTGGGTAGAGCGAGAAACAACATAATTCTTTGCAAGTGTGGATGGCCGGTACACGAGCACACCGAAACCGCGCGGAGACATTTGCTGCGAGAATCGAATGCACAGAACGCTGCGCTTGACCACCATCGAAAACCAGTTACACAAACACAAGGATACAACACACCCAGACAAAAATTTAAAGGCCCCGAAACACAATATCAACACAGCGGTACGTAGCCGAAGAAATTATCAGGAAAAATCGGCTGACATCAAGCACGCGTTTCTTTAAAACAACTATGAACTGTGAAGGTCGTAGGTAAACGACGCTCCAGTGGGTTGAGGTTTCTCTTGAATTTGGCTGAGATGAAACGTGTCTGTGCTTGTACTCGGAGCCACCGCTTTGCGATTGTGCAATAAAACAGACAGCTGGTTTCACGCGAAAACTGCTATTCGCGTCGCAGGCTTGCAAAAATTACAATTTTCACTCGGAGCCCTAGTCAAATTTTGTGATTAACTGAAGAGAAGGGGACATGGGACAGGGCGAGAGGGGGGGGGGGGCGATGGGCATGTGTGTGGTATGAATGTGTGCAAGCGATTTATGGATCTTTGATTCGCCCCGACTTGAACTCGTTGCACCAACGGATCGGAGTCGCTAATGCTAACTGATGCTAATGCTTAAAGGCGGTTTGTCAAAATATGCTCAGTACTACACCACCTGACTTCCTGTAACATGGTACGAAGTGTACTCGCACAGTACGAAGTGTACTCGCACAGTACAAAGTACAAAGCACTGCACGAAATTTGCGAAACATGCTTGCACTGTGCGAAGTGTGCGAAAAGTGTGGAGTGTGCTCGCACTGTGCGAAGTGTGCGAAAAGTCCGGACTGTGCTCACACTGTGCGAAAAGTGCGCGCACTGAGCGGAGTGTGCGAAAAGTGCCCGCACTGTGCGAAGTGTGCGAAAAGTGCGAAGTGCGCGCACTGTGCGAAAAGTGCGAAGTGCGCGCACTGTGCGAAAAGTGCGAAGTGCGCGCACTGTGCGAAGTGTGCTCGCACAGTACAAAGTGTGCTGTGCAGTGCGCACAATGAGGTGTGCTGTGCGCACAGTGCGCACTCGCGCACAATGCCCAACACTAATATATATATATATATATATATATATATATATATATATATATATATATATATATATATATATATATATATATATATATATATATATATATATATATATATATATATATATATATATATATATATATATATATATCCGGAGCTTCTACACACACCGGCGTGAGGAACCGGTTGTCAATTCTCTCACAGCCATCTCTCAGCTGCAGTCTCGGTGTATGTAGAAACGCTCTCAGCCAAATTCAAGAGAAGCCTCAACCCACTGGAGCGTCGTTTACCTACGACTTTCACAGTTCATAGTTGTTTTAAAGAGACGCGTGCTTGATGTTAGAGCGTTTCTACATACACCGAGAAAGCAGCTGAGAAAATAACTGACAGCATGCTTTGACAGCGACTGACAGCATTTTCGGCGAGAGAAATCTCCTCGGCATGCAAAGAACGATGGAGCTGAGAAAAAATTGAATTGGCAGTTTATGACGAACGATCAATTATAGTTCGCATTTTTGCCGTCTAATAATCGTAAAAATGTTATTAAAAAGTAAAAGAAACTTTTTTGACTTCATTTTAGTAATTAAAATGGATTTTTTTTTCAACATCATTTTAAAAGTCTCATCTCGGCGCTTTTCAGAGCTTTTACACACACCGACGTGAGAAACCGATTGTCAATTTTCTCACAGCGGTGTATGTAGAAACGCTCTCAGCCGATTTTTCCTGATAATTTGTCCGGCTACGGACCGCTGTGCTGAAATTGTGTTTCGGGCCTTAAAATTTTTGCCTGGATGTGTTGTATGCTTGTGGTTGTGTAACGGGTTTTCGATGGTGGTCAAGCGCAGCGGCCATCCCCACTGGCAAAGAATTGTGTTTCTCGCTCTATCCAATGCCTTGGGCCAGCTGTGTCAAACTCATTTCATCAGAGGGCCGCAAGTACAGATTTTCAGTGATTCGCGGGCCGCAAAGTTGAGAATAAAAAATATACCTCAATATTTATATAAAATACTATTTAAAATCATTATTGTTAAACAAATTCACTTTTTATACTCCTCGCTTCAAATCTGGAATCGTTTCTTATTAAAAAATTTGCGATGTTATTTTCCATTGTGCTCTTTTTTATTAAAAAATGTATAATATACTTTTAAAGTCACAAGCAATCTCATTTTATCCTTATTATTAAAATAGGATATTTTTCATTTGTCGCGTTCTCACACGGCAGTTCTGTTAGAAAATATCGCTCAACCGCACTTTTTCACTGAGGTAGGGGAAATCTAGCTGCCTGTTGCGAATTTTTTTTTATACAGGGTTTCTCAAGCCAGCTCAACATCGTAACACTATTTTTCGAACACGTTAAACGATTGTCAACATCGTACATACAATTCGAATCCGTAAATTCTTTTCGATTTGGTAACACTAGGTTTTGAACGCGTAAAATCCCAACTCGAATCTGGAAAATGTATAATGGGTGACAAGACAGCCAACATTTCGAGCCATGCTACGAACACATGTAAAGATAGTTGTTTCTTTCGTTTCTCGTTTTCTTTCATGAATAGACACGATCGCAAATGCGCACTAATTCTAAAAGCAAACACACGGGGCGACTATAGGCTTCGAACGACGAGATCCGTTCGCCGCGGCTGTCAGAAGGCGCTCACTTGGCTCACTTGGATAACGAATCATCCAATAACGAATGAAATCCAATACCAACGACAAAAAAAATCAAAATTCAAAACATAACAATCCTTGAATCGTAGATATTAACGTCTTTAAATGCTTCACAGTTGTATCTCATGATGCTCATTCTCTCATGAGCGTCGAACGGATTTCGTCGTTCGAAGCCGGTACTCGCCCCGACAAACACGGTCATTTTTGGTTACATTAAACACTTTATTGAAACTTAATGTAAACTTTCGTCACACATTTAGAACCTGACAAAAACACACATCATGTCGTCGTCCTGCTAAGTACGACCTCCATCCAGCAAACGCATATCTGTGAATAAATGGATATCATGTGCGTCTGTACACACTGTTTTTTTCTACTTCACACTTCACCAAAACACACCAGCGCACGAGACTTAGACGAAATGCGCACCAACGCACAAACACTGCGAACACAGAATGCGAACTCAGTAAATGTAAAACAGAATCCCGTCCGGCAAAATGAGTGTATTTTTTGAGTGATTTGAGTACCGTCCCCCGTTAGCAGTTACTCTTGGAGGAATGAGTTACACCCTCGCGCGAGCCCTCCCCCTCCCCACCCGTAACGCACGGTGCGCTCTGCAGTTCTCAATGTGTTGTGTTCTTTCCAATCATGCTACCAACACATCCAAAGTTTTTTGTTTCTTTCGTTTCTCGTTTTCTTTCATGCATTGCCACGATCGCAAATATGCACTTATTCTAACAACATACACAAACACGGTCATTTTTTATTTCATTAAAAACTTTATTGAAACATAAATTACACTTTCACAACACATTTAGAATCATTCATACTCACGAATGGCGTCATACTGTAAAGTACCGGGTCGAGCCAAGCTGCGGGAGACTTGTCGACAATCTGCGTTGCCTCTGTTCAGCAAATTCTTACCTGTCGATGCATGCACTGCATGTGCGTCTGTACACACTGTTCACTTCACACTTCATCAAAACACACCGGCGCACGAGACTTTGACGAAATGCGCATCAACGCACAAACACTGCGCTCGGGACTTAGAACGAAACGCGCACAACCATCTCCGACAAAGCGTCGCGCTGTACTGGTGGTTTTGTACGCGTAGGAGGGGGGACATACGGAGCGATGGTTCGATGCTGTAGTGTAAGCGAGACAACACGATGTGACGAGCAGCTCCAAGTTGAGCTCGCTGAAAGAAGACACACACACACATTCACAGACGGCTCGTCAAAGCACGGTATTTGTATTGGTGTTAGTGAAACGCGCGTGTAAAACAGAATGCGAACTCTCATCGCAGCGCGTTTCTCCGTGCTTCCTCAAGCTTCCTCATACCCCTCGGCCTGAATCACTCAAAATTTGGGGTCTCATTGTTTGCGTGGAATGCGAACTCTCATCGCAGCGCGTTTCTCCTTGCTTCTTCAAGCTTCCTCATACCCCTCGGCCTGAATCACTCAAAATTTGGGGTCTCATTGTTTGCGTGGTAAGCACTGAGAGCAACCGGCCTAGCACAGCCCGTCTGGCAAAGTGAGTGTATTTTTTGAGTGATTTGAGTACCGTCCCCCGTTAGCAGTTCCCAGATAGCAAAGCCGAAGGCCTTTGTATGGGAGCCATCGCGCTGATCAAGGCTCACTTTTTCGCGCGCATAAAGCAAAATGTGTGCGAAGGCGAAAAAAACCCGAAAACGCTTCGTGTCCTCTCTCGTGTTTCTAGTTTTATTCTGTCTCGCATGTCATCACTCTCTCCCAGTTTTTCGGATTGAAATGAGAATTCACTCTCTTGATTTGGTTGCGGCAGTCTAGCTGCTTCACACTCTTTATTCTCTTCCCCGCTTGGCAAAGAGTAACTCATTTTGATGCCTCTCGCTACCCCTGGCCCTAGTTTTGAAGGAATCATGCGACACACTCGCACTCCACTACCCCATCCCATGGAAAAACGCTCCCACCATCGAGGTGTTGACCAAAATTTCGCTGTGTGCATGAGACACACACTCGCACTCCTCCAGCCCTCCACAGCTGAACGCTCCTACCGTTGCGAATTTGCGAGAATTTTTGCTCTGAGCGTGAGACCCTGAAGCGCAAGAGATGACACTATGTGTAAAGACGATCATAATTCGATATGGTCAAAAAGCGTCGATTATCGTTTCATTTATCTGGTAATGATGTTTTCACTTAATCAAAATTTTAAACATTAACAACTAGGCTGATAACAATAATTGAAATGTAAATCAGAATAAAATCAATTCATTTGAAGTAAAATAAATTCCATTATACTCTATTTTGACCATATGATCAACACTTGTTCATAGTGCCATTTACTTTGTGTTCTTCACTCTCGCGCTGTGTTGTGATCGTTCGAAACTCATTGCCAGAACGAATGCAAATTTCATTTGGGAAGGATTGGTGCTGCAAGATGCAGCAAAAATCATTAAATGTTAATAGAAAAGTGGTTAAGTAAATCGTGAAAGATGTCAACGCAGGCGTAACTGCAGTTTGTTTTGTTACATAATCTACGGGTAAGTGCATGCATAAGAAGAAAAATCTTCCAAATAAAGTTTCTGTTCTAACAATCGTACTGCTTTTAATGTTTGTTTATTCTTCTATTATTTTCCATCACACCTAGCTATTTCATTGCCAAAGCTCCTGATAATGGATCAAAGCAGATGGATCGGGCATACAGAGTCGCCATTTAACATTAAATATCTTCTTGATCGGTAAGTTTTAAATAGTCCTAGTTATGTTCACCATACTAATGCTAGATATATCTTTCATTCCTCAGGCAAACGCATCAAACACCAAGTGTTTCTCTTCCAACAGCACGCGCCATCGGTGGAGCAAGCAGCCAACGATTTGATCGCCAGTACGCGCCATCAAGAATTGATATTTTGCCAAACAGTACTGTGAATAAAAAACTGCACACTTACTGTCCGAGTTTCCTGGAATTTTTTGATCGGTCTACGCTCGCGGGAATGGTGGGTTCGTTGAGGAGAAGGAAAGAAAGGGTGGGAGCGAGAATTAACCAAAAACGCGGCATTGAGAATGAGGGGAGGTGCGCTCAGCGCTCACGCTGGGACACTCACGATGCTTGAAATAAAATGTTAACAAGCATCGATTTCAAGCATGCATGTCGCGCGACATTTTGCCAAGCGGGTGGTGCGGCTGTTTCCAATTCTGTTTTTTCTTCTTCCCTCTTCACACCGCGCTGGAGCCCGTGGTGGTGCGCGTGTTCAGCCTGCTTGGTTCAGGAAAGATGTCATCAGATTTGGCGCGCCTCAACCGCGGTGTTGTATGAAGGCTGTCGATGAAAATACACAATTAATAGACACACTTTGTTAAAAAGATTACACTTCATTTAAAGATGTGACAAACTTACCTTTGTGCTTGAGGATCAATTGAAACTTGAACGCCTGTGCACACAGTGTCACACTTTTTAAGTAGTTTGAGGAACAGCTAGCGGTAGCAGCACACATCTGAAACTTGTAATGTGCAAAACATTGCATATTAGAATAATATTAGAATTAGAATAAATGTCACGTAGCACTAGACACTTAGAAAAGGACACTTACCCAAACAATTAGATGATAAAAACTCGTCCTCCGATGAAGCAGAAAGAACACCGCGGATGGCGCAGTATGGAAAGTGTTTCACGCAGGAAAAATAGTTCACGCAGCACACAAACACACACTCTCACGTCCGCGGTTCAGAGCACACTGAAGTCGCTCTTTGGCTTTGGATGGAAAAGAGCAAACACCCTGATGAGTGCGATGGAAGAAAATGACGTGTGTTCAACAGGGATGGGTAGAATCCAATACACGAAGTGTGCAGGAGAATTCTCTTCGTGTGGCAAGAGAGAATTGACTAACATCCTGATGAGCGAGAACGCAACAAACGTTGTGGAATGTAAAAACGGGATAGGAATAGTAAGCGAAGGCAGTTTGTGGACATGAGGGGGTTGAAACTGGGAGAAAAAAGCTTCGGTTGCTACTTGGGTTACTCTTAGAGGAATGAGTTACACCCTCACGCGAGCCCTCCCCCTCCCCACCTGGAACGCACGGTGCGCTCTGCAGTTTTCAATGTGTTGTGTTCTTTCCAATCATGCTACCAACACATCCAAAGATATTTGTTTCTTTCGTTTCTCGTTTTCTTTCATGCATTGCCACGATCGCAAATACGCACTTATTCTAACAACAAACACAAACACGGTCATTTTTGGTTACATTAAACACTTTATTGAAACATAAATTACACTTTCACAACACATTTAGAATCCTTCATACTCACGAATGGCGTCATACTGTAAAGTACCGGGTCGAGCCAGGCTGCGGGATATTTGTCGACAATCTGCGTTGCCTCTGTTCAGCAAATTCTTACCTGTCGATGCACGCACTGCATGTGCGTATGTACACACTGTTCACTTCACACTTTATCAAAACACACCGGCGCACAAGACTTATAACGAAATGCGCACCAACGCACAAACACTGCGCGCGGGACTTAGAACGAAACGGGCACAACCATCTCCGGCAAAGCGTCGCGCTGTACTGCTGGTTTTGTACGCGTAGGAGGGGGGACATCGAGATCGAGATCGTGATCGAGATAGATTGCGAGATAAGACTAACTTAATTTTATTCTGTACAAATTCAACTGGAAGATTTCGTGGTAGTAGTGTAATGATCCTTACATAGCGTAGGTAGTATAAGTTTGTAGTATTGGTGTTAATAGAGGAACGCGTATTAGTTTCGCAATAGACACGGAAGCGTAAAGGTGTGTACGGAACCTTACAAAGGTTAAAAGCTTTCGGCACTTTACAGTGCGTTGCAGTAATACGCAAGGTTGCCACAGTACTCCCCTCCTAGACAAGTTAACGGTAACGAGAAGGGATTATAACTTGTCGACCCGAACGCGTGACTTTAGCCGAAGGAGTAATAGTAGGAGTTGTGGCAGCATGTTTCGTAATAATTGGCGTTTGCTGTTCTTCCAGCGCGTAAGCGGGTTTTAGACGATCTATCGAAACGTTAGTTGTGCGCCCACGGATGTTCAGTTTAAAAAACTTGTCGGTTCGTTTCATCACCTCGAACGGTCCTTCGTACGGAAGTGATAACGATGGTCGAATTGAATCGTTACGCACAAATACGTTCCTGCTCGTTTGCAGGTCTTGATGCATGAATACACTTCGATTTCCGTGTCGCGCGGTTTCCTGGGGGCGAAGATCACGCATAGCCCTTCGTAGTTTTGTGACAAATTCAGCTTCATTCGTGCTTTGTGACACGTCAACAAAAAACTCCGATGGTATTCGGAGGGTCGTTCCGTATACCAACTCAGCAGGTGAAGCTTTAATGTCCTCCTTGTACACTGTCCGCAAACCGGTAAATGCTCGCTCCAGTGGTCGGCATCGTGACAAAGGATTGCTGATTTAAGTGTCCTATGCCATCGTTCGATGATACCATTCGATTGGGGATGGTACGCAGTAGTCCGGAAATGGCTGGATCCGAGCAACCGAGCTAGTTCGGAAAACAGCGATGACTCGAACTGGCGCCCTTGATCGGACGTTATGCATGCAGGAACGCCAAATCTGGATATCCACCCGGAAACAAGAGCGTCGGCGATTGTTGTCGCGGTCATGTCTGGAATGGGGAATGCTTCCGGCCACCGAGTGAATCTGTCGATGATTGTCAGGCAATAACGGATTCCTCTACTCGGAGGAAAAGGTCCCACGATGTCTATATTGATGTGCGCAAATCGACTGTCGGGTGCTGAGTACCGAGACACAGGCGATTGCGTGTGTCGAGTGACTTTCGATCGTTGGCACTGTAGGCAGCTTCTAGCAAAAGCGATGCTTTCCTTGCGAATGTTGGGCCATACAAATCTCTCCGTCATCATTGTGGCCGTTGCACGAGTGCCAGGGTGAGAAAGATGATGTGTTGCCTGCAGCGCTGTGTTACGAAAACGTCTCGTAACGAAGGGTCGAATGCGATCGCCTGAACAATCATATAGCAGTTGTTTCTTACTGCCTGGAATCGAAAAAGACTTTAGATTCAATGACAATTTTAATTTACCTTGCTGAATGTCCTGGATTTCCTCGTCGATTTTTTGGTCATCAGCAAGGGCGTCGTAATCGAGCGTAGGCACAGTTTGGATGGCAGCGATGCGAGAGAGCAAATCAGCAACGATGTTCTCCTTGCCCACTATATGCCTTATGTCCGTCGTTATCTGTCCGATGAAGTCCAATTGACGAGCTTGGCGATCGGAAGCTTTGTCGAGCTTTTGATGAAAGGCGAAGATGATCGGCTTGTGATCCGTGTAGATGTGGCAATTTCATCCTTCTAGCATGAACTTGAAATGCCGCACAGCCAGGAAAATCGCTGTAAGCTCGCGATCATACGTGCTGTAGCGAAGTTGAGCCTTGTCGAATTTTTTTGAAAAAAATCCTAGCGGTTGTGCGTTTCCATCTACAATTTGGTGCAATACCGCGCCTGCAGCGATATCTGAAGCGTCGACCCAGAGAGATAGTTCGGCTGATTTGGCGGGGTGAGCTAGCAAAACTGCTTCGGCTAGCTGTTGCTTGCAACGGTTAAATGCGGCCATCGTCTCATCGGTCCAGGTCAGCGGCGTACGATCATTTCGCTTATTGCCGGGAATCATCGTCAGCAGAGGAATCTGCACCTGGATCGCGTTTGGGACGAACCGCCGATAAAAATTGATCATGGCCAAGAAACTTTTCAAATCTTTAACTGTACTGGGCTGTTTGAAATTCTTGACGGCCTCGACGCGCTCCAAAAGCGGACGGATCCCCTCAGCGGAGACAGAATGTCCCAAAAAATCGAGTGTGTCACGCCCGAATTCGCATTTGGCTACATTTATTGCCAAGTTGTGTTGCTTCAGCCTCTCAAACAGCATGCGTAAATGCTCCCGATGCTCATCAGGCGAAGACGAAGCGATGAACAGATCGTCGATATACGGAGAGATGAAATCGAGTCCCCGAACGACCTCGTGAATCAGGCGTTGGAAGGTTTGAGCTGCGTTCCTTAATCCAAACGTCATAAAGGAGAACTCAAAGAGGCCAAAAGGTGTCGTGATGACCGTTTTAGGTACGTCGTCAGGATGGATGGGAACCTGGTGAAACGCCTTCTGCAAGTCAACTTTGGAAAATATAGTTTTACCTTGCAAAATGGTCGTGAAGTCCTGAAGGTAGGGCAGAGGGTATCGATCTGGAACCGTCTGGGCGTTTAAGGCACGGTAGTCCCCGCATGGTCGCCAGGACCCATCCGCCTTTTTTACCATATGAAGAGGGCTGGCCCAGTTACTGCTTGAGGGTCGGCATATGCCGAGTTTCATCAGGTGTTCGAATTCAGTTCGAGCTGCTTCTAGTTTGTCGGGAGGCAGGCGTCTTGGTCGAGCGTATACCGGTTGTCCTGTAGTTTCAATTCGATAACAGATCGTCGATTGGCTGATCGTCCCCGGGGGTGCGAGACGGGTGATCGTCGGGAACTGAGCCAGTAAATCTGCGTATGGTGACACTGAATTAAATGTTTTAATGGAGTACTTACTGGATTTGGCAAGCGATCCGTTAGACTCGAGATGGGTGGTGTTGTCGATGAGGCGATTTCTTTTTAAATCGATTAATAAATCGAAATTTCGTAAAAAATCGGCACCAATTATTCCTGATGTGACGTCGGCGATCAGGAAACTCCACAAAAATTCTCGTCGGAGGCCAAGATTGACCTTTAGTAGAACTTCTCCATAAACTTTAATTGGTGTCCCATTTGCGGCGAACAGTTGTAGAGAGGTTGGCTTCACTTTTGCATCATCAGCAGAGTGTCTTCATTGCTGGTTAGATGCAAATCGTGCACCGGTCGTACACGGTTTTCGACACCTCCGGGCGTCGTTGCCGAACGTGCGATGATACCAACACGGTCCGGTAGAAGGCTCCCTTAAGCTACGGTTATCGTTCCAATCACTACGACGAGAACGGGAAAGCGATCGTCCGCGTTCATTTCTTCGGTTGGGCAAAACTCTTTCGAGCCGTTTAGATAATTCGGCGATTTCACGATGCAGTTCCTGTATAGGGTCAACAACCTCCTGTTCTCTGATGTGGGAAGGCGCCATCGCGAAATTTTGCATGTGGTCAATGGCGTCGATTTTTCGTAGTCCCATCGAATCAACGATGGCGTCGGCGATGGTCGTTTTATCCGCAGCATCTCCTCGAGAAGCGATCACCGCTACTTGAGCATGTGGCGGCAATCGAGCTGCCCACAAATCAAGCAGCACTTCCTCACTCAATGCATCGCCCGCTACTCGCTTCATCTCGTTAAATAAACGACTAGGTTTCATGTCTCCTAGCGGCATGTCCGAGAGGACACGTTGAAGACGGCGCTGCTGGCTATCGGCAAAATGCGCTATCAACTCTCTTTTGATGTATTTGTACTTATCGTATGCCGGAGTGCCATCAATGATCGAGCGTAGTTCCGTCAGCTTATTGGGTGGCACCTGAGCCATCACGATATTATATCGGCGCACATCGTATGCTGAGCTGATCCCCGATGCCGCAAACCAAAATTCCAGCGACATGAAATAGGTTTCGATGTTTGTGTCGGTCATGCTGGGCGGATTTAGTCTCGGTGCTTTTATTTATCCTACGAGCGATTGTGCTGCATCCCTACTCGTGCCGTCGTCGGCGGCGTCGGTTTTTTTATCTTCACTATTCATCATTGCGCGAAAACGTAATCAACCGAATTTACACTTAATTTGCGATGCACGGTTCGATGCGGTAATGAATTAGCAAATTACGGATTAAATGATGGTGGATCACGTCGGGGTCACCACTTTAGCGCGTTCTTTCGATTTGTAGGAATTTAACGGGGAAAGAGATGTGATCGAGATAGATTGAGAGATAAGACTAACTTAATTTTATTCTGTACAAATTCAACTGGAAGATTTCGTGGTAGTAGTGTAATGATCCTTACATAGCGTAGGTAGTATAAGTTTGTAGTATTAGTGTTAATAGAGGAACGCGTATTAGTTTCGCAATAGACACGGAAGCGTAAAGGTGTGTACGGAACCTTACAAAGGTTAAAAGCTTTCGGCACTTTACAGTGCGTTGCAGTAATACGCAAGGTTGCCACATATGCATACCGTACAGAGTCTGGCGCTTCCGAGACAGTCACTTAGCCGGGAGAAACTTCAAAGCACATTCGAGCATTTAAGAGGCTTAAAGCTTAATTCATACACTGACATCACGCCTAGGATTCTCATTGGTATGGATAACTGCCATCTAGGTAATCCGATGACATACCGTGAGGGAAAGCCACATGAACCTGTTGCCGCCAAGACACGATTGGGCTGGATAGTGTATGGATCGTACCCAACGAATACCGGTAATCGCGCGAATGGCCTCCTAAACCATCATAGCCCACAAGTTTGCCCGTGTGTAGATAGCACCGACGATAGAATCGATATTGAGCTTAAGAAATATTTTGCGATCGATTCGATGGGCAAAGGAGGACTAGCATTTTACCTGCCGTCTGCCAGATCAAAATTCCTAGGTGCTACCGCCAGCGTACGTCGGCTCTCCCTGGTAATGTACAGCTTCACATATTCTGCGACGCAAGTGAAAACGGGTTGGCAGCGGTTGCCTATTTCCGGTTTGAAGAAGGAGAAACAATAGAATGCGCTCTAATAGGTTCAAAAACTCGAGTAGCACCGCTACGGTTTCTATTGATTCCCCGTTTAGAATTGCAGGCAGCAGTGATTGGCGCACGGCTCGCACATACGATACACAAATCACATCGTTTAATAATCACTAGAACAATCTTTTGGTCGGAGTCACGGGACGTCATCTGTTGGTTACGTTCAGATCACAGACGATACAGTCAATTCGTGGCCTTCAGAGTCGCAGAAATCCTAGAGTTGACCAAAGTTGGCAGTGGATATCAACGAAGGCCAATATTGCAGACGATGGTACGAAATGGGCAAAAACACCCGATTTAAGCACCAATAGCAGATGGCTCAAGGGTCCGAGCTTTCTATGGCAGCGGGAGAGCGATTGGCCAGCTTCACCGACACGACCAGATGATACAGCAGAAGAACTACGTCGCAACTTGCTGTTCCATGTGACAACTAAGCCAATCATCCAAATCGATAGATTTTCTAAGTGGAATAGACTTCTGAGATCCGTTGCTGTTCCATGTCACAACTAAGCCAATCATCCAAATCGATAGATTTTCTAAGTGGAATAGACTTCTGAGATCCGTTGGATATGTCGTCCGATTTTTGAACAATTGCAGTGATAGGGCCAATGGAACACCGATCGCAACAGAACCGCTGATACAAGAAGAGCTTCAAAGAGCTGAAAAGATAATACTGAAGCAAATCCAGCGAGAAGCGTTTCCGCAAGAAATCAAGTGTCTCGAGAATCCTCCAACATTAAAACATCCGTGGTCAAAAAGCATCGAAAAAAGGAGCGCACTGTACAAACTCTCACCAACACTCGACGACCATGGTGTGTTGAGAATAAGTGGCCGGCTTGCAAACTGCACTGCAGTGGACGAATCGCTTCGGATGCCCAGGCGACATGTAGGGACAGATTTAATCATTCATCAATGAATTGCGATCCAGATACCATATACCGCGATTGCTATCGGAGTATAAACGGGTTCGAAAAAACTGCCAACACTGCCTTAATCGAAAAGCTGTTCCCGAGCCGCCGTTGATGGGGTGCATTCCTGAACAAAGAACGGCTATAGCTCAGCGTGCATTCACATGTACCGGAATAGATTATTTCGGGCCGATCAACGTAGTAGTTGGTCGCCGCGTGGAGAAACGTTGGGGAGTGATCTTCACTTGCTTAACAACACGAGCCATCCACCTAAAAATCGCGCACTCAATGACGAGTTCGTCATGCATCCTAGCGATCCGGCGTTTTATCGCTCGGCGTGGAACGCCGCGAGAGATCATTAGTGATCGAGGTACGAATTTCGTAGGAGCTTCGAGAGAGCTCAAGGAGGCCAGAAAGAGTTTCGACCAAAACACTTTGATAGAAGAGTTTACCTGCCCTGATTTGAAGTGGACCTTTAACCCGCCGGCCGCTCCACATTTTGGAGGCTGCTGAGAACGCCTCGTCCAGTCAGTGAAAAAGGTTTTTGCTCAACTCGAATTGCCACGTCTGCCTAACGACGAAGTATTGCAATCTACCATGGCTGAAATAGAGATGATCATCAATTCGAGACCGCTGACGACGATTTGGCACCACCGATAACACCGAATGACTTACTCTTGGGCAGCTCAAACGGGATCAAGCCACCTGCACCGTTCGATGATACAGCGACGGCCGTAAAGTCAACATAGAAAGCGTCGCAGTGTAAAGCCAACTTGTTTTGGAAAAAATGGATAGCCGAGTGCTTTTCGACCCTGACTCACAAAACAAAGTGGTTCCTTCCATCTCGTCCGATCGAGGAAGGTGATTTAGTGTTGATTACTGATAACAACCTACCGAGGAATTGTTGGCCGAAAGGAAGGGTGATAGAAGTGGTTAAAGCCAACGACGGCCAAGTAAGGCGAGCCACCGTGCAGACAGCAAGCGGAATCATCGAAAGACCTGCAACGAAGATAGCCGTGTTGTACGTTCGTAGACCTAACAAATGAAGAACGATACGGTCAACCCACCAAACCCAGAACGTATTTGTGGTGATGCGGCACCAGCGTAACGGTTGAACGATAAACGGAAGTAGATCACCGACTTTAGTAGGGTAAGTTGCGTATACGTACCGGGCGGGAGAATGTTGCATAAAACAACGAGGTCGGCGAAAAGTGACAAATTGTTGTTTACAATTTGTGTTTATTGATAAGCCGTTGACAGCCGAACCGAAACGTCGCCGATTTGCCGTTACCAGAGGGAGCAGAAAAAACATCGCCGCGCGAATCGAAAAACGGCCATCGCGCGAGCGCCATGAGATCAAGTCAGAAAGCATAGGAAAGCGTACGTGAAATTTTTTAACCGATCCGCCGCGAAAATTTACTTTGCTACGTTGTGAGATTTTGAGCAATAAAGTAGTGCAGTAAACGACGAGTTAAAAGATCACGTTTTAAGTTTCAGTTGAAGAAAGAACTTTGCTTCTAGAACACTCAGCTAGTTACGTTTTTTTTTTGTTGGCAAAAACGATGGTTCTTGTCACTAACTTCCTGTTTTGGGTTTAATGCATTTACTGTTCCTGCTTTGAGTTTCATACTGTTCCTGCTTATGTTGTGCGTTTCGTTGTTGTTGTTGCTACACCTGATGGTCAACCTCTATTGTACGCCCCTTCGGAAATGGTCGACAATGTGATTAGGCACACTCATGAGCGACTTGACCACCTGGTTCCCCCTTACGCAAGAAGTACATACTTGTTGTTATCGATGCTTTCTCTAATTTAACCAAACTTTTCCCAACCTCTTCAACTAATGCGAAGAAAGTTTGTTCTGCCCTTTCCCCAACGGAAAAAAGTAGAAAGCTTGGAGCAAAATAATCGTTTATCTCCCACTATCCTCTATTCTGCGCTTGCTTGCACTCATGCGCGTGCGCTCGAGTATATTCTCTCATAATTGAGTATTCGCAGTTCATCCCGTGCAGTGAGAATGTATGTGTTAATGTAGCGAAATTTGTCTCTGTATCTCATTCCCCACCCCCAAAAATCCACATTAACTCTCCGCGCACTCTTAAAATTTCGGCGCGCACGCTACGTACAACACAATACCAAAGGTCGTTCAACCGCTCGCACTGATCAATGTTGCGATGGTTCAATCGGAACGCCGACACTTCAAGTCACAGACTTGGTGTGAGGAAAAAGTTTTTCTGACCTAATCGACAACACACGCGCGACGACACATATCGACACATCGACCGCTGTCGATGGAAGTGATGACCCGTCCGGCAAAATGAGTGTATTTTTTGAGTGATTTGAGTACCGTCCCCCGTTAGCAGTTACTCTTAGAGGAATGAGTTACACCCTCGCGCGAGCCCTCCCCCTCCCCACCTGGAACGCACGGTGCGCTCTGCAGTTCTCAATGTGTTGTGTTCTTTCCAATCATGCTACCAACACATCCAAAGATATTTGTTTCTTTCGTTTCTCGTTTTCTTTCATGCATTGCCGCGATCGCAAATACGCACTTATTCTAACAACATACACAAACACGGTCATTTTTGGTTACATTAAACACTTTATTGAAACATAAAGTACACTTTCACAACATATTTAGAATCCTTCATACTCACGAATGGCGTCATACTGTAAAGTACCGGGTCGAGCCAGGCTGCGGGAAACTTGTCGACAATCTGCGTTGCCTCTGTTCAGCAAATTCTTAACTGTCGATGCACGCACTGCATGTGCGTCTGTGCACACTGTTTATTCACTGCACGCTTTACCAAAACACACCGGCGCACGAGACTTTGAACGAAATGCGCACCAACGCACAAGCACTGCGCGCGGGACTTAGAACAAAACGCGCACAACCATCTCCAAGTTGTTGAGCTCGCTGAAGGAAGGCACACACACATTCACAGACGGCTCGTCAAAGCACGGTATTTGTATTGGTGTTAGTGAAGCGCGCGTGTAAAACAGAATGCGAACTCTCATCGCAGCGCGTTTCTCCTTGCTTCCTCAAGCTTTCTCATACCCCTCGGCCTGAATCACTCAAAATTTGGGGTCTCATTGTTTGCGTGGGATCTAAAAATAGATCTGTGGGGCGATTGAGAGGGGGCGCGTAGAACAGAGAACGTAAGCGTGAGTAAGTCGTCGCGTGTGTGTGTTGTACACTCTCGAGAACTTGAGCGTTGAGCAACAGTCAAACGAACGCGACGACTTTCCAGATAATTTTACAAGTATATTTATTGACGAAAGCTTAACCAACGGTGAAACAGTAAAAAAAACTTCTGGATCGTCGTACGGTTAGAATAGAAAAAAGCCGCCGCACTCTGTTTCTTTCCGTACATCCACCTTATCCTTTCCGTTCGCATTATCCGTGTGTTATCAAGTATCCGTTTATCTTTTACACCGGGCAGTCATCAATACGCGTTATTATTATAACATCGAACAGTTGCCAGACTCGTCGCAACACACATGTTCTACATTTTTCTGACTCTAAGCAACCAAAGTAGAACGGGAAGTAGAAGGCTACTTCATATTCTATTTTTCTTACTACTTCGCAGCGTTTTGAATCGCTTGGGTCCCAATCAGTGCTGCAAAATGTCATGAGTATCACGAGATTTTCACCAACGAAAACAATGAACATATCCGTGGTAGCTTGATGCTCATTGCTGATAGTCAATAAAAGGGCGTCATGACATGCTGAGGACGACATGTGAATTCTTGAGTCCAACACGATACTCTGACTGACAAGCTTAGCTTAATGCCGGCGCAAGCATAATCATGATTTTTTTCTGGCTGTGAACACCCACCAAGCAAATTGACCAAAAGTCGACTGAATTGAGCGACCTTTTCCATACAAGCAACTCACAGCTGCGGCGGCTTAAACACACATTCAAGCAGTACATGAGCGATTCCTATTGAAACCGATGTCAACCATGCTACTCAATCATTCTCTCTCGTTATTTTATCAGTTTTATTTTTTTGGCACAACTGGCGCACGCACCATTTAGAAAAAATCCGTTTGACAGCAGCACGAAGCAACACAAAAACATTTATTTTTCACCGTGATCAGTTAATTTTGGAAAGAAAACTAAAACTTTACGATGGCAGCACAGCGTGATAAAAAGACTGGTTCCTCGTACCGGAAGCGTGATAGCTTACTCAAGCAGTATTCAAGGGAATCGGGCATGGATATGGAGGAAGCAGGATGTAGCTACCAATATTCGGCACCGACTGGTAAAGCTTGTGTAGACGGACCGTGGCGGACTGATGCAAATATTACTTCCAAAAATGCTTACAGCAACACCAGAGCCATCTGCTCATTCCGCTGCTCCTGTGATTGAGCATGATGTTCCAATGCCGGGGGATGAATTAGGTATTGTTTGCTATGATTGGATTTGCTGCAGTGTTTTAATGTTGCTTGTTTTCAGCTGCACACTGTTCTGATAGTGATGCGCATTTTTCGGACCCTGAGGACCCTTTGTCCTTCAAGGATGCTCTTCGCGTATGGGTGTTGGAGGCCAATATTTCGCATCGCCGCACAAATGTGTTGCTAGATTTGCTTCGCAAACACAACCATCCTGAGCTGCCGAGGGAAGCAAGAACTTTTTTAAAGACTCCCTCAGCGAATTCCACACGGAGTCTGGTCTCTACAATCTCGGGTGGTCAATTATGGTATCAGGGGATTGCTAGCAGGCTTAAATCGTACTTTAGGTTATTATAATTGTTTTAGCACAAGCGACTGGTACGATGAGCCTAAAATGGCACATTTGTTTAGTTCATATTACATGAATCCGGTTTCTTCGCTGTTTTAGACTTGTGACACCGGACTTCAATGAAATGGAGCTAATTTTCTTTGTGGATGGGCTACCACTTCACAGAAGTGATTTAACTCAGTTTTGGCCTATCCTAATGAGAATTCATGACATGCCAAATGTACCGGTAATGACGGTGGCAATTTTTTGTGGGGAAAGTAAGCCGAGAAGCCTTCAAGGTTATTTGCAACCATTTGTCACGGAACTAAACTACTTGCAAGCCAATGGACTACAGTCTGTTCCCGAGCTACGCGGTTTCTGCGTTCCCGACGAATCCGCGTAACTCGAATATCCGCGTAAGTCGAATTTCACGCTTTTTACTAAAATACTATTCATTACTCGCAGTTTTTTATTTAAATTAATACTTTTATACACTTCATTATTTATTTGCTATGATTCGTGCAGAAAATTCTAATATTTCTGGCTTTTAGCGGTTTCAATTTGTTAGCAAAAATGCAATTTATACCGAACTTGAAGCAAATTGTACTGATTTGACATTTAATCTGTCAAATTTAGAAAACCGCGTATCTCCGAATCCGCGTAAGTCGAGAACCGTGTAACTCGGGAACAGACTGTACTGATAAACGGTCGCCCATATAAAATATGGTTTCGGGCCATGATAGCAGATACACCAACTCGACCGTACATCAAAGGTACGAATAGTTAGCTTGTAATTTCGCAACGATTATTCATGACTGTGTATTACATTGCAGGTGTTAAATCATGCAACGCTCGTTACGGGTGCATAAAATGCAAGACCCACACCACTAAGGATCCAACAACGAAACGCACCTACTACGGGCAGTTTGGTGCTGCGCGACGGACCCATGAAGAGTTCTGTAGTGGTGCATACGTCGACCATTGAAAACCACAACACCTTTGGTTAAATTTACAAATGTTCGTGTAAATAAAATTTACATGTTCGTTCCGGTGCCTCATAGTATGGCGTAAAATATTTTTTTTCTCAAAACTAAAAAGAGAAGCATAAGGTATTTCATGTTCAAAATTCATAATATGTTTCGTTGCACATTACCGTCTTAACATTTTTTTTTTATTTACATAAATTCAAAATCCCCCCCCCTCTCTCTCTCTCTCTCTCTCTCTCTCTCTCTCTCTCTCTCTCTCTCCGTCTCTCTCTCTCTCTCACACACACACACAATATTTACATCATTTCACGCGTTTTCATCTACATTTTCATCGACATCTAGACAAGATGGATTTGTGGCTTTCCGCATTTTTTCGGCTTTCACCTGGTCCGGAGCGTTGCGAAACTTTTTGCCGAAAAAATTTTCTACCAGTGTTTCGTTTATTGCATAGAATCGATTGCTGGCAATCATTTTAATAAGCTTAACTACCCTTCGTAGCTCGCGAAACGGAAATCGTTTTATTGGTCTGCCACCACCAGTCCAGCTGCATTGCGCGAGAAGCTCCTTCGTGAATAAAAAGTTCAATGCTTCCTGCATCCTCGTCTCGGGAGCTTCGCTGGCAATGCGCCCGTTCGCCCATGTAAATAATCTACCCTAGTACTGGGGATCAGACAGCTTTTGATTGAATTCTTTCAATTCTTCCACATTATTGAGGAGTTCAAACTCAAATTCTTCCTCCTGATGGGCTTGAAGTACCCTATTGCAAACACAATTCTTCACCTGGTCGGTCGTTACCTGGACCAGCGCCACTGACTTTTGTCGTTTTCGTCGTTTTGTGGCTCTGCCGGAAGTGGCTCTATCGGAAGTGGTTCTGGTGGAAATGGTTCTGTCGGAAGTGGCTTGGTCGGCTGTGGCATTGCTGGTTGCACTACGGTAGATGTGAGAGTGGTTGGCTGCACAGGTAAGGATGTTGTTGGCGGTACTTTTTTCATGGCCGATGTTAGTTGCTGTTTCAGTGGTTGGTACACGAATCGCTCTGGCACTTTTCTTGTTGGCTGATTAGGATTACGTGAAGATGGTTGCTGCAGGAAGGGTATTTTTTTTTAATGTATCCGCAATTTATTTGTCAAAAAATGTATATATTTAACATTCAACTGCGTGCACCTTCCGATGGGGGTTACACGTTAGGGAATTACCCACCGGATAAGACCGTCCGAGTGGACCTTCCTTTTTTATTATTATTATTTTATTTTTTTGTTACGCATTTATACACTATTGTCCCTTCGTCCTTTATGAGAAAAAATCCTTGTGACCTAGCTTAAGCCCTTCCGTTACTTCCGTGGGGGTCATCTATTGTGCCTTGAGCAGCTCTCTTAGCGCCCTGATGATACTTGAGCGGTAACGGCTGCTTCTTCTTCTGGTGTCAGGCCAGTACGCCTCTCCTGTCTCTCGCCCGATGGTGACGGCGACGATGGTGTCACCGTAGCTTGGCGCTGGTCCACTTCCGCAGTAAGTTGCGCTGTGTGACCCTGCAGCTGACTGTCGGATAGTTGCTGCAATTCGACCCGTCTCTGCGTTCGCCTCCGGCTGTGTTGTGGTGTCGAAGGTGTTACTGCTGCTGTTACTGGTGCTGCTGTGGCTTCGGCTGGTGTTGCATAGCTGGCTGCTGGCATGTACAAAAGTCTTAACGCGGACGCCAGTTACATGTCCCCAAGCTGCTCCGCGCGTAGCCGAGCTCTACTGGCCCTTGTTTGGCGGTTTCGGGCCGTTCGTCGTACTGCAGCCTGATCGTCCTGCGCCTGCTCTACGTTGACTGTTGCCTCTGCGGAGGCGGAATTGATAAGCGCGTTCATCGCTGCCTCATCCTCCCTCCAGCGCAGCTGCCGAACTGTGGTGATGCGTTGTGCCGCCTCCTTAATTTGGGTCCAAGAATCTGAACTTTGGAACAACTTCCGCCCGATGTTCTCCTCGGTAATAAGACCGTCTGTTCCCAGCTCCAGTAGGTCGCGCCGGACTTCTACAAACCTCGGACAGTGGAACAGCACGTGAGCCACTGACTCGATCGAGCCTGTGCATTCCGGGCATTCTGGAGATGGAGCGAAGCCGCAGACGTACAGAAACTCTAGGAAAAATCCATGTTCCGAGAGTATCTGGGCAAGATGAAAATCCACCTCACCCCGCTGCAGGGAGGGTATGGCTGTAGTGGTTTGCTGGATTTCTAGCGATGATTTGGTGGGCACTTTTCTCCCTACCAATAGTACTTTTTTATTTGTATGCTGTGTAACATTCATCGGTAGAGGAAGGGATGATTTTCCCGGAGTTTTTGTTGTGATACGAGGTTGCGTGGATAATTTTCGCTGCGGCACGGATGTGGCGGGCACATTGCGAGCTAAGGCATGTTTTGATTGCTTGGTAGGCACGGTTGATCCATTTGACGATGATGCTCGTGGTTCTATCGTCGTTGTGATGTGTGATATGCGGGTGGAAGTAGCTGGGATCGATATAAGCACGGATGTACGGGGTTGTCCTGGTTGAATAAAAACATTTTTTTTTGCGTATCTCGGGAGGTACAGCACTTGAAGTGGGAGAATCTTCGAGGGATGATGGTGGTGTTGCTGAAAAAATGTAGAAGTCCGGCACTAGTTCATTAGACATTTTGGGATCTGTAAAACAGTTCACGCATACATCACACGTTGTTAATTCTGTGCAACAAATATCACATCACAAAATTTCATTTCTCACTTACCTGCTTGTTGTTGGCAAAAAATGACACACTTGAAAAATTTTCCCCACTGTCGACTGCTCGTAGGACTGCACTGCTCGAGAGTCAAATTGTTAATGAATGGACACTAAGATCAGGGAACTAATGTCTCTTATCCCCAAACCCCGAGACACGTGTAGACAGCTGAATGAAAAATTCGGCGAAAATTGTGCTCCACAATGCAGCACCGAACGCAGGGATCCCTTTATTGCAAAGCGTATGTATCAATGAATGGACTAATTCGAGGAAAAACAAGTGTTGCGACGATCGCTTTTGCAAAGGGGTTTATTTAATATAATAATCACGAAAACCAAGCTTTTTGTAGCGAGACTTGTTTATTTGTGTTGAGCTTAAAAAACGTCTTGGCTTCTCCTTTGCGAATGGACCGTTAAGTGTTTGAGCGCGCTTAAATCGGTTTGACCTATCTGACCTTAGCCGCGATTTTGTCCCATTTTTGGAGAGGTGGTTGGTTTCTTCTAACTGATTTCCCTCTCTTTTCCACGATCTATTCCCTTTTCCACGATCTATTCTATACGCCATCTAGTGGGCATTGATGGCACCTATCATTATTCAAAATCATAGATCAATATTCGAAATCATTCGAACATCAACAACCCGCTGTCAGTTTAAAGCCGTCCCAAGGATAATGTATTTAGAAGGTTGATTTTTATCGCTTTTGCTGGGCGACATTGTGGGGGACATCTGTCACTCTCTGCATACAAATTTCATTACCCCGCACCAGCCCTCCCCGATTTTTATACCGGAGCCCACGGAAGAGAAATGTCATTTTGCTCTGAACAGCTTCACCTTGTCATTTATAACACCTTGAGTCGTCCCAACAACAATATCCGTTCCCACATTCCCCACCGCGTGAACACATCTGCCTGCACGTTGTTGCTGTTCACTCATATCCTACCCAACAGTCAAAAGCCGAAGATTTTATATTGACCTTTCGTTTTTTCTATCTGTCTCTCGCTCTAATTTGAGTGATTTTCCCTTCGTGAGTATCCACGAGCTCCCTCGTGTGGTTGTTGTTGTTGGAAGTTGAAACCGAACCCCCTTCGTACGCTGCCAAAATCAGCGAAGAACGAAATCGAGTGGCTCAAGCGAAAGAACGAAAAAACCCAAGGACGCAAAAACCGACGGCGGCCTGCCCAAGTAGCAGAGCCGAAGTTGTTGAGAGGTTTTTCTGTGTGCCAAAGCGAGAGGCCCTGTCTTCTCTCTCTAGATTTTGGACGGCAAACCGCCGCCCGTGTAGAGGTGTGTGCGTGTGACGAAAAATTATGGATGAAATACGGGGCAAGCGGGGTTTGAAGTCTTTCGTTCGTCACACACACATGCATTTACCAGCGGATAACGCTGGACCGAGTCTACCCATCTCTCTCGATCCAACATGATTTTTCTGCTATCGCGCTCATCCGGGTGTTAGGCATCCTCAGTCTGTCCAGAACTTTCCCTATGGAAGGATGTACTGAAGTGAGGTGCGATTTATTGTGCGACGTACTTTGTTCATTTACGTTTTGTGCCGTGTTCCTTCTTCCTCAGTTATGGAATGATTTATCCTAGCAAATTGTTGAGGTAAGTTTCTTGCTGTGTGCTTGTGCAGGTACATTCAACTAACCCTTGGCGTCTAAAAAGTTACAGGTGTGTGCGCTATTTATCAACGACTACCTGCTGGCCTCGTCAACAATCTTCAAAGGAGCGACGGAAAGAAAACGTTTTCCAGTTTTAAAATATTAAGGTAAGTTTTGATCTAATCCCAAGCGCTAAACTCTCCATAGTAATACATACTACATACATTCATTATTGCTTCATTCAGCCCCCGGTGAGGACGTCATTACTTAACAGAAGCCGGTTCAACACGCGCAGCTCCTGTTCATGACGTCATCACTAAACTCAAGCCAGCTGAACACGCGCAGCACGGATGTTACCTCGAGCGCAGTAGGAGGAAGGAAGAACGAGAGGAGGAAGAACGGTAAATTTGGAAGGGGGAAAGCGTTCTGCCGTCTACACAGCGGGAGTATGCCAAAACACATGTGGGAAGGGAGAGGGATATTATTCAATAAACAGCATGCGAATGTGTGCATAAAGCAAATGTGAACAGCCTCATCATTTCTATAAGCAATCCGAAAAAGGGGGTGGAGCAAACACATTGGTATGCGTGAGCGGCTGAAGAAACCAGAACGTTTAGATGTGTGCGTGACGGATGGTTCGGGCGCCTGTGGCGAAGCTCTCGACAAGCCTGCAAACGAGAGCTTTGTGGAGAGCTTTGTAGGGAGCCCAGATTACACAGGCCGCCGTCGGTTTTTGCGTCCTTGGGTGTGTAATCTGGGCTCCCTACAAAGCTCTCCACAAAGCTCTCGTTTGCAGGCTTGTCGAGAGCTTCGCCACAGGCGCCCGAACCATCCGTCACGCACACATCTAAACGTTCTGGTTTCTTCAGCCGCTCACGCATACCAATGTGTTTGCTCCACCCCCTTTTTCGGATTGCTTATAGAAATGATGAGGCTGTTCACATTTGCTTTATGCACACATTCGCATGCTGTTTATTGAATAATATCCCTCTCCCTTCCCACATGTGTTTTGGCATACTCCCGCTGTGTAGACGGCAGAACGCTTTCCCCCTTCCAAATTTACCGTTCTTCCTCCTCTCGTTCTTCCTTCCTCCTACTGCGCTCGAGGTAACATCCGTGCTGCGCGTGTTCACCCAAGGACGCAAAAACCGACGGCGGCCTGTGTAATCTGAGCTCCCTACAAAGCTCTCCACAAAGCTCTCGTTTGCAGGCTTGTCGAGAGCTTCGCCACAGGCGCCCGAACCATCCGTCACGCACACATCTAAACGTTCTGGTTTCTTCAGCCGCTCACGCATACCAATGTGTTTGCTCCACCCCCTTTTTCGGATTGCTTATAGAAATGATGAGGCTGTTCACATTTGCTTTATGCACACATTCGCATGCTGTTTATTGAATAATATCCCTCTCCCTTCCCACATGTGTTTTGGCATACTCCCGCTGTGTAGACGGTAGAACGCTTTCCCCCTTCCAAATTTACCGGTCTTCCTCCTCTCGTTCTTCCTTCCTCCTACCGCGCTCGGGGTACCATCCGTGCTGCGCGTGTTCAGCTGGTTTCAGTTTCGTGATGACGTCATGAACAGGAGCTGCGCGTGTTGAACCGGCTTCTGTTAAGTAATGACGTCCTCACCGGGGGCTGAATGAAGCAATAATGAATGTATGTAGTATGTATTACTATGGAGAGTTTAGCGCTTGGGATTAGATCAAAACTTACCTTAATATTTTAAAACTGGAAAACGTTTTCTTTCCGTCGCTCCTTTGAAGATTGTTGACGACGCCAGCAGGTAGTCGTTGATAAATAGCGCACACACCTGTAACTTTTTAGACGCCAAGGGTTAGTTGAATGTACCTGCACAAGCACACAGCAAGAAACTTACCTCAACAATTTGCTAGGATAAATCATTCCATAACTGAGGAAGAAGGAACACGGCACAAAACGTAAATGAACAAAGTACGTCGCACAATAAATCGCACCTCACTTCAGTACATCCTTCCATAGGGAAAGTTCTGGACAGACTGAGGATGCCTAACACCCGGATGAGCGCGATAGCAGAAAAATCATGTTGGATCGAGAGAGATGGGTAGACTCGGTCCAGCGATATCCGCTGGTAAATGCATGTGTGTGTGTGACGAACGAAAGACTTCAGACCCCGCTTCCCCCGTATTTCATCCATCATTTTTCGTCACACGCACACACCTCTGCACGGGCGGCGGTTTGCCGTCCAAAATCTAGAGAGAGAAGACAGGGCCTCTCGCTTTGGCACACAGCAAAATCTCTCAACAACTTCGGCTCTGCTACTTGGGCAGCTGGCTTGAGTTTAGTGATGACGTCATGAACAGGAGCTGCGCGTGTTGAACCGGCTTCTGTTAAGTAATGACGTCCTCACCGGGGGCTGAATGAAGCAATAATGAATGTATGTAGTATGTATTACTATGGAGAGTTTAGCGCTTGGGATTAGATCAAAACTTACCTTAATATTTTAAAACTGGAAAACGTTTTCTTTCCGTCGCTCCTTTGAAGATTGTTGACGAGGCCAGCAGGTAGTCGTTGATAAATAGCGCACACACCTGTAACTTTTTAGACGCCAAGGGTTAGTTGAATGTACCTGCACAAGCACACAGCAAGAAACTTACCTCAACAATTTGCTAGGATAAATCATTCCATAACTGAGGAAGAAGGAACACGGCACAAAACGTAAATGAACAAAGTACGTCGCACAATAAATCGCACCTCACTTCAGTACATCCTTCCATAGGGAAAGTTCTGGACAGACTGAGGATGCCTAACACCCGGATGAGCGCGATAGCAGAAAAATCATGTTGGATCGAGAGAGATGGGTAGACTCGGTCCAGCGTTATCCGCTGGTAAATGCATGTGTGTGTGACGAACGAAAGACTTCAAACCCCGCTTGCCCCGTATTTCATCCATAATTTTTCGTCACACGCACACACCTCTACACGGGCGGCGGTTTGCCGTCCAAAATCTAGAGAGAGAAGACAGGGCCTCTCGCTTTGGCACACAGAAAAACCTCTCAACAACTTCGGCTCTGCTACTTGGGAAATGATGAGCGAGTGTGCTGTGACAATAACACACACACACGCACAAGGCGACACCCGAAGTCTGGTGCGATACCGGCTTTCAGTGGAGCAAGTACACACATGCACACATTTGGCCACACCAGCGATCTGTTCTAGTGCAGGTAGTTTTCTGCAGTCCACGGTGATACTACACACAGCCACGCACTTGGCGATACACGCTGTGTGGTGGACGTTCAGAATTCAGTGGTGCAAATACACACATGCATACACTTGGCGACACACGCTCTGCTGTGCGGTGAGGTTTGTGTTCTGTGTCCAGTGGTGCAAATACACACACACACACGCACTTGGCTACACACGCAGTACGGCGCGGTTGGCTTGGCAGAAGCGCATACACATATTCACGCAGTAGGCTTTACTTTCAGTCCAGTGAGGTTGGTGCTTGTGTGGTGTTTCAGCGCTTGGTAGTCAGCGGATAAACCCCGTAAAAAATGGAGTTTTGTTTAATTTGAGGTAAGTAAAAGTGATTAAAATTAACAACCAACATCTCCCCTTCTAATTAATATCATTTTTTTTTCATTTCATGTGTGTTTCACGGCGAACGGAGACAACAAAAACCTGTGGCTGTGTCGTAGTGTTGGAGCAGTGGCCCGTACAGTGCAGCGAGAAAAACCAGGAGCAACAGCGATGAGGAGCAGAAAGTGCTGTGCTGAATTTGTTTTTTTTTTCACTGTGCGAGTGTAAAAAGTGTTGTTTTTAATTATGTGCGTTGATTTATAATTAAGTGCAGTGATTATTGTGCAAGTGTTGTGTTTTTTTTTTGTATTGTTGGTTCGATATTCAATAAATCGATTTACGATAGTTTAATGGTGTGCACTGTATCATTTCGGAAAGAAATCCTGGCAAAAAAGGGGGAGGGGGCTAATTAAACGAAGGTTCGTGCAGACCCCCCCCAACCAACCAAACTAGGCATGTGTAAAATGAACGAGAATCGCACCGTTCGAACAGTTCGGTAAAGTGCACGAACGAACGAGGTTCTTAACAAAAAGAACGACCAGGACTTTTGGAAGAAACTGACTACACCGAACGCGTTCGAACGTTCCGTTCAGTGTTCGACGGCACACATAAATGTGGTAATGAAACGTGCAAAATCATATTGCTTTCTCGCTCTTTCTCGCACCGTGCGAACGGGTCGTCAGAGATCAAAATGTACCGTGTTGGTGTTGAAATCGTACCCATACAACTCAATTCCTCGAACGCCGTCGAATTTGTCCAGCAGTGTTCGATACGTGTGCTGTTGGTGTGGAAATCGTATCTATACGACTGAATTCATCGAACACGTTCGAACTAGTGTTCGATCTGTGTTCTGTTGGTGTGTAAAGCGTACCTACACAACTGAATTCATCGAACGCGTTCGAACTGGTGTTCGATCTGTGTTCTGTTGGTGTATAAATCTTACCTACACAACTGAATTCATCGAACGCGTTCGAACTGGTGTTCGATCTGTGTTCTGTTGGTATGGAAATTATACCTATACAATTCAATAGATCGAGCCCGTTCAAACGGATTAGTCATTGTTCGCGAATGAACTGAACTGAATTGATTGCGCTCATCATGTTGATCCATATTTAAGTAGTTTTTTTAAATAGAATCCTTAAGTGTGTATAAGGCATGGGGTACAATATATGCAGGAGACATTTTTGCTCGTATTAGTTTTTTACATGCTTTACATGTTTTACAGTTTTTGGTCGGTTTTGCGATCGATTGTGTTGACCAGACAGCCGAGTGTTTAATGTTTTTAAAATGATTGGTTTCAACCGCAGAATGAGTACTTCTTTGGCTACAGTATGCGTCTATGGTGGGTAAATGAAAAAGATAACGAGCGTTCTTTGTGAATAAAAACTTCATGAAACAAAGAACGAAAGAATCGTCGTTCGCGTTCGGTTCTTTTTGGTTGAGCGAACTAGTTCGTTCGCGTTCGGTGAAAAGAATCGTTTTGCCCATGCCTAAACCAAACCGTGCTCTTTCGAAGTAAATTTGCTTCGATATAGCTTCGATAGAAGTTCTCTACCGAAGGTGTATCAACTTTGATAGGCAGTTCCTACCGAAGTTAAGCTCGGGTGTTTAGCCGAAATGTTACAAAAGAGAAAGAAAAAAATTCTCTCGTTTGCTGCCGCGTTTCGCTCACACGCGCGCCCTGCCCCCTTTTATTTACGTACGTGTTTATAGCTCCTCCTCCTCCTCCTCCTCCTCTCATCTATCTTCCTACCTTATGTGCAGTGGTTATGTGTTTTATTTGAAATTGGAAGGAGAGATATTCGATTTATTTATTACGTGCGATTTAATCAGAGAATTGAAACATGGTACATGGTGGATCTACTGTTCATCACAAGCGGGCCTAACACTTTAACTATTTGTGAATTCGCGCGTGAGGACGTAAAAGACGCAATAATAATGGAGCGGTTCTAACGTAAACAGACAAAATCGCTCAGCTGAAAATTTGATAGAGCGGAATAGCATTTCATTGGAATAGCATTGCTAGTATATCATCCGCGCACCCTATGAACCGTACTTTTCCAAATATCTTAAAAAGTACGCATTGTATGAAAAAACCGTCTTAACAAGATCGATACAGAATTTCAAAACACATTTGGAAAATGTTTTTTGCTAAAAGTGACTTTTGAAATTTTACTCAGATTAATGTTTATTCCTTTAAATTAATTCATAAATGGGGTAAGGGAAATAATTTATACTAATACTAATAGACCACGACTCCATTGCCTGAAATATTTAGTGCCTCAAAGTAGTATATCCTCTTTGCCAAGCGTCTGAGTTCAACTGATTCTTCGCAAAATGTGAAGAGAGCCTACGGCCCCCTTTCAAATGCTTCGAGAGAGTGAAGCTCCTCCCCTTCCTCCATTCGTCATCTATCATTTTTTCTCCGCGCACTCACACATCTACACGCGCAGTTGTTCGCATGGCAACACGTGAGATGCGTGACATGCTTTCTCGCTCATCACGAAGGATTTGCTTCGAAAGAGCTCGGCTTGGTTGGTTGGGCCGTTCGGGTTTTGCTTCGGCTTCGGGTTTGCTTCGGCTTCGGGACCCGACGGATCGGTTGAATCCCACCGGTCACCAGCACTCAGAGATCCGCTGAGATTGAAGCTGGCTTTGAAGCTGAGTTGGCGAAATTATTCAACCGATCCATCGGGTCCCGAAGCCGAAGCAAACCCGAAGCCGAAGCAAAACCCGAACGGGGTTCGGCACGACCCTTCGTTAAAATAGCCCCCTCCCCCTTTTTTGCCAGGATTTCTTTCCGAAATGATACAGTGCACACCATTATACTATCGTAATTCGATTTATTGAATATCGAACCAACATAGAATACAAAAAAAAACAAACAACACATGCACAATAATCATTGCACTTAATTCTAAATTAACGCACATAATAAAAAAACACTTTTTACACTCGCACAAAGAAAAATTAAAATCAGCACAGCACTTTCTGCTCCTCATCGCTGTTGCTCCTGGTTTTTCTCGCTGCACTGTACGGGCCACCATCTCCAACACCACGACACTGCCACAGGTTTTGTTGTCTCCGTTCGCCGTGAAACACACATGAAATGGAAGAAAAATGATATGAATTAGAAGGGGGGATGTTGGTTGATAATTTTAATCACTTTTACTTACCTTAAATTAGAATGATCTCCATGTTTACGGGGTTTATCCGCCAAGCGCTGAAACACCACACGAGCACCAACCTCACTGGACTGAAAGTGAAGCCTACTGCGTGAATTTGTGTATGCGCTTCTGCGAAGCCAACCGCGCCGTACTGCGTGTGTAGCCAAGTACGTGTGTGTGTATATTTGCACCACTGGACATAGAACACAAACCTCACCGCACAGCGGAGCGTGTGTCGCCAAGTGTATGCATGTGTGTATTTGCACCACTGAATTCTGAACGTCCACCACACAGCGTGTATCGCCAAGTGCGTGGCTGTGTGTAGTATCACCGTGGACTGCAGAAAACTACCTACACTAGAACAGAGGGCTGGTGTGGCCAAATGTGTGCATGTGTGTACTTGCTCCACTGAAAGCCGGTATCGCACCAGATTTCGGATGTCGCCTTGTGCGTGTGTGTGTTATTGTCACAGCACACTCGTTCGTCATTTTTTTTTTTCGTTTTTTCGCTTGAGCCACTCGATTTCGTTCTTCGCTGATTTTGGCAGCGCACGAAGGGGGTTCGGTTTCAACTTCCAACAACAACAACCACACGAGGAGGCTCGGGGACACTCATCAGGGGAAAATCGCTCAAATTAGAGCGAGAGACAGATAGAAAAAACGAAAGGTCAATATAAAATCTTCGGCTTTTGACTGTTGGGATAATTTCGCCAACTCAGCTTCCCAGTCCGCAAAAGCCGAAGTTTTGTATGGGATCGTGTCGTACACATATGCCCCACTTACGTACCCACTTGCAGTACCCAAGGACTCAAAAACCCAAGTAGCAGAGCCGAAGTTTTTCAGAGATTTTTCTGTGTGCCAAAGCGAGATGCCCTGTCTTCTCTCTCTAGATTTTGGACAGCAAACCGCTGCGCGTGTAGAGGTGTGTGCGTGTGACGAACAACGATGGATGAAAAACGCGAGGAACGGGGTCCGAAGTCTTTCGTTGGTCACACACACATGCATCTACCGTTGGATTGCGCTACATCGAGTCTACCCATCTCTCTCGATCTACCATGATTTTTTCTGCTATCGCACTCATCTGGGAGTTAGGCATCCTCAGTCTGCCCAGAACTTTCGTTGTGGAAGGATGTGCGGGAGTGATGTGCGATTTCTTGTGTCCCCTACTTTCCTTGTTTACGTTTTGCGCAGTGTTGCTTCTTCTTCCATTGTGGAATGATTTATCCTAGCAAATTGTTGAGGTAAGTTTGTTGATCTCATATGTGCTTCAATGTACTAATTTAACTAATGCTTATCGTCTTCAAAGTTACAGGTGCATGCGCCATTCATCAACGCCTACCTGTTGGCATCATCAACAATCTTTATAGTAGGTGACGGAGAGAAATTGTTTTCCAGTTTTAAAATATTAAGGTAAGTGTTGCTCTCATCATATACGTAAAACTATCCAAAGTAATACGTACTACATGCATTAATTATTGGTTCATTTTTATTGACAGCGTTCAGCACAACTCAGCCACAAAACAACGCACTGGATTGCGCTAAGAACCTGTCGAAACGCGCGCAGCCCCCGGGAGCGGTAGGAGAAAGGAAGAACGAGAGGAGAAAAAACTAAAGCCAGCGCGCAGCTCTGATGGTACCCCGTACGCGGTAAGAAGAAAAAAGATCGAGAGGAGGAAGAACGGTAAATTTGGAAGGGGGAGACCGTTCTGCCGTCTCCACAGTGTGAGTATGCCAAAGCACGTGTTGGAAGGGAAAGAAAAAGTGTGGAATAAACCGCATGCGAATGTGTGCATACAGCAAAAGTAAACATGTGTGCCTCATCATTTCTATAAGCAATCCGAAAAGGGGGTGGAGCAAACACATTGGTATGCGTGAGATGCAGAATAAATCGGAGCGTTATAGTATGTGTGAACGCGATCGTTCGGGTCGAATGTGTCTATGTGTGCGTGAAACCATATTTACACTTCTACTGCAAGTGGGTACGTAAGTGGGGCCATATGTGTACGACACGATCCCATACAAAACTTCGACTTTTGCGGACTGGGAACCGACGGCGGCCTGTGTAATCTGAGCTCCCTACAAAGCTCTCCACAAAGCTCTCGTTTGCAGTCTTGTCGAGAGCTTCGCCACAGGCGCCCGAACCATCCGTCACGCACACATCTAAACGTTCTGGTTTCTTCAGCCGCTCACGCATACCAATGTGTTTGCTCCACCCCCTTTTTCGGATTGCTTATAGAAATGATGAGGCTGTTCACATTTGCTTTACACACACATGCATGCTGTTTATTGAATAATATCCCTCTCCCTTCCCACAAGTGTTTTGGCATACTCCCGCTGTGTAGACGGCAGAGCGCTTTCCCCCTTCCAAATTTACCGTTCTTTCTCCTCTCGTTCTTCCTTCCTCCTACTGCGCTCGGGGTACCATCCGTGCTGCGCGTGTTCAGCTAGCTTCAGTTTCGTGATGACGTCATGAACAGGAGCTGCGCGTGTTGAACCGGCTTCTGTTAAGTAATGACGTCCTCACCGGGGGCTGAATGAAGCAATAATGAATGTAAGTAGTATGTATTACTATGGAGAGTTTAGCGCAGAGGATTAGATCAAAACTAACCTTAATATTTTAAAACTGGAAAATGTTTTCTTTCCGTCGCTCACTTTGAAGATTGTTGACGAGGCTAGCAGGTAGTCGTTGATAAATAGCGCACACACCTGTAACTTTTTAGACGCCAAGGGTTAGTTGAATGTACCTGAATGTACAAGCACACAGCAAGAAACTTACCTCAACAATTTGCTAGGATAAATCATTCCATAACTGAGGAAGAAGGAACACGGCACAAAACGTAAATGAGCAAAGTATGTTGCACAAGAAATCGCACCTCACTTCAGTACATCCTTCCACAGGGAAAGTTCTGGACAGACTGAGGATGCCTAACACCCGGATGAGCGCGATAGCAGAAAAATCATGGTGGATCGAGAGGGATGGGTAGACTCGGTCCAGCGATATCCGCTGGTAAATGCATGTGTGTGTGACGAACGAAAGACTTCAAACCCCGCTTCCCCCGTATTTCATCCATAATTTTTCGTCACACGCACACACCTCTGCACGGGCGGCGGTTTGCCGTCCAAAATCTAGAGAGAGAAGACAGGGCCTCTCGCTTTGGCACACAGCAAAATCTCTCAACAACATCGGCTCTGCTACTTGGGTAGAAGTGTAAATATGGTTTCACGCACACATAGACACATTCGACCCGAACGATCGCGTTCACACATACTATAACGCTCCGATTTATTCTGCATCTCACGCATACCAATGTGTTTGCTCCACCCCCTTTTCGGATTGCTTATAGAAATGATGAGGCACACATGTTTACTTTTGCTGTATGCACACATTCGCATGCGTTTTATTCCACACTTTTTCTCTCCCTTCCAACACGTGCTTTGGCATACTCACACTGTGGAGACGGCAGAACGGTCTCCCCCTTCCAAATTTACCGTTCTTCCTCCTCTCGATCTTTTTTCTTCTTACCGCGTACGGGGTACCATCAGAGCTGCGCGCTGGCTTTAGTTTTCTCCTCTCGTTCTTCCTTTCTCCTACCGCTCCCGGGGGCTGCGCGCGTTTCGACAGGTTCTTAGCGCAATCCAGTGCGTTGTTTTGTGGCTGAGTTGTGCTGAACGCTGTCAATAAAAATGAACCAATAATTAATGCATGTAGTACGTATTACTTTGGATAGTTTTACGTATATGATGAGAGCAACACTTACCTTAATATTTTAAAACTGGAAAACAATTTCTTTCCGTCACCTACTATAAAGATTGTTGATGATGCCAACAGGTAGGCGTTGATGAATGGCGCATGCACCTGTAACTTTGAAGACGATAAGCATTAGTTAAATTAGTACATTGAAGCACATATGAGATCAAGAAACTTACCTCAACAATTTGCTAGGATAAATCATTCCACAATGGAAGAAGAAGCAACACTGCGCAAAACGTAAACAAGGAAAGTAGGGGACACAAGAAATCGCACATCACTCCCGCACATCCTTCCACAACGAAAGTTCTGGGCAGACTGAGGATGCCTAACTCCCAGATGAGTGCGATAGCAGAAAAAATCATGGTAGATCGAGAGAGATGGGTAGACTCGATGTAGCGCAATCCAACGGTAGATGGATGTGTGTGTGTGACCAACGAAAGACTTCGGACCCCGCTCCTCGCGTTTTTCATCCATCGTTGTTCGTCACACGCACACACCTCTACACGCGCAGCGGTTTGCTGTCCAAAATCTAGAGAGAGAAGACAGGGCATCTCGCTTTGGCACACAGAAAAATCTCTGAAAAACTTCGGCTCTGCTACTTGGGTTCAAAGCCAGCTTCAATCTCAGCGGATCTCTGAGTGCTGGTGACCGGTGGGTACTAGTCTGCAGTGGTATTTTCGGCTTATTTTTGCTCGTCTATGTTTTCCCCATCTTTCACTTCAACATCGATCAACGCTAGTTTTACTGCTGGACGTTTTAGTTCCTTCCCCGTAGTTGTACGTACCAGTGCTTGCCTTACTGTGCCATCCGTGCCCGGGTATGTTTCCAGTACGATTGCTCTCAGCCATTCCTTCCTTTGACCCTCTGTGATGAAAACCAGGTCTCCTGGTTTTAGTGGTTTACATGGCTCTAACCATTTACTGCGGCGGTTTAGGGTCGGTATATATTCCTTCAGCCATCGATCCCACATGGCCTCTGCTAGGACAATCGCTCGTTGGTAGCTACTTCTTAGCGCGTTTGCTAGTTCTGGTGTTGTGCGAAGTGTTTGTTTTCTTCCTGCCGAGTTGCCTAGAAGGAAATGGTTAGGGGTTAGTGCTTCCCTATCCGATGAAGTTTGCGGCATATAAGTTAGTGGCCGAGAATTGATCAGGTATTCCACGTCTGTCAACACGGTAACGAGTATTTCATCATTCAACTTTCTGCCATCATTCAACCCGTTTAATCCTTCTTTAACGCTTCGGACCAGTCGTTCCCAAGTGTGGCGCGGAAGGGGGGTTGAAGATCCACTTCGTGTGAGTGTCTGTAAAGGTGACTGCACAGGTAAGGTTCAGTTCAGTCGGAGTAAATTTCCGCCGGTGGCCCTCTGCGACAGACAAATCTTTTGATGGCCATTATGCAGGACTCGGTAGAGAGGCTGTAAGCGACCTCGAGATGGACTGCTCGTGTCACAAGGCAAGTGAAAACGGCCACATATCGTTTCTCGTGCCGTCGCGCATTTATGATGTCTATTGGCCCCAAATAGTCAACTCCTACGTTTGTGAATGGGCGCAAGAAGGGGGTAAGTCGTTGCTCCGGTAGCGGAGCCATTCGAGGATTTTGTGACTTACACTCTTTTATATTGCAGTATTGGCATGTTTTCCTCACTCTATCAACCACTGCTATTAAGGATAGAATATAGTACCGCTGTCGGACTTCATTCACCACGGTTTCCCGATTCGCATGCCCATATTGCCCGTGGTAGTGTCGCAGGAGCAGTTCTGTCGTGCGGTGCGAGGAGGGTAAAATGATTGGGAACCTTGTGTCGTAGTGTCGCCCGGCCTCCGTCGTGCACCGACCAGCCGCGAAGGTGACTGGTCCTGGCGATGCCGTCGGCTTCCGTGCGGCAAATATATGCCCGCTGCCTTCCCGTGCTGTCGAAGCGGATGGACGAAGCGGACCCGCCGACCACGGTCTTGCACCAAGTGCCTCCCTCCCGCAGCGTCTTCACCGACAGAGATTCGCGCCTCACGGCTGCCTTCCAGCTAGTTGCCCCAAGCTTGCGGGGGCCTATGCGGACGGAAGGGGAATCCTGCCAATGTCGAACACCTTGGTCAATTGACACGAGGGAACGAGCCCGGGTAGTAAAGGAGAGGATGGTGACCACGCCTTCTCGCCAAGTAGTGTCCAGTCAAGATTGCCTTGGGTAGGGTCTCGAAGGGAGTACAGGGCTTGTGTGGAACGGATCTAAATACTTTCGGAATAATCGGAAGTAATAGTCTCTTGCACAAAATTTCTCCTTTTGCTACTAACTATTTTATTTTTCTTCCACTGGAGTCGTTTACAAGCAACATGCTGCTCTAGCGATTGCCTAGAGCATTTTCCGCGAAAATATAATTATATTTAGTAAATCCGTTTATCCCGTATTTTAGTGTAATCCTGTTCTGGAACGTAAGACGAAAATAGTAATCGCTACGCGGAATCGAACCAGGGTTCCTGTGTTCGACAACTTGCGCTTGTTGCCGCGCAGCACTGATACATGTGTTCCACAAGGAAACAGTTTTGTCGGCTTAGTAGTAGTGGTACTACTAAGCTCCGCCTACGCTCACCGTAGCCTACGCATACGCTCACTGTGTTACTCACGTAGCCTACGCATACGCTCACTGGTACTCACGTCGCGTGAGCGACATCCTTCCCCTCGTAATCCAATCGCTTGGATTACCACCTTGAATCGTCATCCTTACTGCTGATTTGTTGTATCCTCCATTTTGTTACGTTTCGTGATAAGGTATTGTGCCATACTAATCTTCCTTTTGGCTGGGTTTGTGATGAGCAAGTGCTCCTTATCCTTCACGTCTACCACTGCTATTTTAACCACTGGTCTAGTTAAAATTCCCTTTAAGGTATTCACCTCAACAGATCGGACCTGTCCATCCTTAGCAAGATGCACCTTATTCACCCGACCTTTTATCCAAGATCCTAGAGGAGCGTTGTCATCAGTCAGTACAACGACATCACCTTCATTCACTGGCACCACCTTATTGGTCCACTTATCCCTTTTTAGGAGCGTAGGCAGATACTCCCCCTTCCACTTGTCCCAGAATTGCTTCGCGTTATGCTGGACTAGTTTGAACTGCTTGTGGTCGATGCTGGAGGTTGAGAGCGCCCACGGCGGTATAGCGCTACCGCTTCGCCCTAAAAGGAAGTGAAAGGGTGTTAGTACTTCCTCCTCTTTGTTATCCACTGGTATATGAGTCAAGGGTCTTGAGTTTAATATAAACTCAATTTGCAGCAGCGTAGCGGTCAATCTTTCTTGCGACGGTTTGCGCAGCTTCCAGTCTTCCATCATCTGCCTCAGACCTTTTTTGATGGTCTGAATTTGCCTTTCCCATAGTCCGCCGAAGTGTGGTGCCGATGGAGGATTAAAGTGCCATTCTATCTGGAACTCACTGGCTGCTTCTCTTCCCATTCTATCGTTGATTTCCTTCGCTAGGTTGCGAAGTTCCTTCTCCGCACCAACGAAGTTAGTGCTATTGTCACTATACATGTGACTAACCTTCCCTCTTCTGTGTTGGAAATTTTTAAGGCACATGAGAAAGCTGTCTGTGTCGAGTTTCGGTGCTACCTCCAAATGTATGGCACGTGTGGACACACACGAAAATCACTCCCCACCGTTTCTCAGTTGATCGGCGGACTGCTACTTCGAACGGTCCGAAATAATCGACTCCGCCGTGAGTAAATGGCGGGGTGTACGGTTTTACTCGGCAGTCTGGTACTGGTGCCATCATGGGTGCCACCGGCTTACAGGAGTGTAAGATGCACCATTGACAGCACTGCTTGACGTTATTAAGCGCCGCCCTTATGTTGATAACCCAAAACTCTTGCCTTAGCTCTGCTATTACCACATTGTCTGCTTGATGCATACACCTTTCGTGGCGATCGCGCACGATGAGTTTCGTCAAACGGTGCTTTTGTGGCAAGATAATAGGCAATCTTGCAGTCGATGGAATACACTCCGCATTGCAGAGCCGGCTATTGCTGCGCATTATTCCAACTTTGTCCAAAAATGGCGTCAGCGTTCGCAGTGAACTCGTCTTGCCCACCATTTCTCCCTTCTCTAAGCATTTTATTTCCTCTGGAAATGCTTCTCGCTGCGCCTTTTTGTAGAGGTACCCTTCAACTGCTTCTACGTCACTCATCCGAATAACTTTAGTGAATTTCTTCCTGTATGCAACGTACTGCGAAAATTTTCTTAGCATTAGACCGTGACGAACGAGCTTTTTCCATTCGGAGTAACGTTCTATGTTTAAAGGGTCAGTATTTTCCGAATGGCAGCTAACCACTTCTTCTTCCGTGGCCAGTTCAGCCCTGCTCACAGGCCATTGATCCTCATCTTTTGTCAAGAATGCTGGTCCTGACAACCACATTTCTTGGTTCTTTGTAAGCTTCGTCGCTGCGTCTGCTGGATTTTCTCTAGTTGGTACCCAGCGCCACTGATTCATGGCCGTCGTTTCGAGAATTTCACTAACTCAATGGGTGACAAACGGATGGTATCGTCGCCTCCTATTTTTAATCCACGCAAGCGTCGTCTGCGAATCGCTCCAGTAATACATTCTTGTTACCTCCACCCTTAGCTCTTGCTTAACCGTGTTGGCCAACCGTGCCCCCAAAACTGCCGCTTGCAATTCCAGGCGTGGGATCGACAATTGCTTAATAGGCGCCACCCGAGCCTTTCCTGCTAGTAAATGGGTGACGGTGTTTGTTCCATCGAAGCTTCTCATATATACGCAGGCAGCAAATGCCTCGGTAGATGCATCTACGAACGTGTGTAGTTCACTGAAGATTGCACCTGCCGGCCTGATGCATCGTGGCACCTCTAGCTGATTTGCTTTCTCGATTAGTTTTATCCACTTGCCCCAGTCTTCCTTTAGATCGTCTGGTATCTCTTCATCCCAGCCGTTTACTGCAAGGTGGATTGACGTAAGTAGGATTCTGCCATGAATAGCAATATGACTTATTTGCCCCAGAGGGTCATAAATGCTCATAACAAAGCTGAGAACTTCCCTTTTTGTTGGATTTCGGTTGGATTCCAATATATCGGTGCGCAGGTTCGAAAACTTTATCTTATAGGCCAGCGTATCGCTAGGAGTTTTCCAAAAAATTCCTAGCACCTTTTCATATGAGCCACTCTTCTCTTCAAAGAAAAGCTCTGTACCCTTTGTTTGCCTTCTTTCTTCTGGTAATTCCTGAAGTAGCTGACGCGAATTGCTAATAAAATTGCGGATATGGAACCCAGCTCGATCATGAACCGCAACTACTTGTTGACTGGTTTGTATTGCTTCGCTTTCTGTCGCAAAGCTGTCGATATAATCGTCGACGTAATGTTGTTTTACGATCGCGTTGTATGCTCGTGGGTAATAATCCTTCAATCGAAGAGCGTTCTCATTTTTGACTGCTTGTGCACATGAGGGTGAACATGTAGCACCGAATGTCATAACCTGCATGACGTATACATCAGGCGCCTTCCGCTCATGACACCCACGCCATAGTATCCTTTGCGATTGCTGATCGTCCTGTCTCACCATAACCTGGTGAAACATTTCTTTTATGTCACCTGCTACAGCAATCTTTCCTTCTCTGAATCTCACGAGTATACCGAATAGCGACGTCGTTGCATCCGGACCTGCTAGAAGCTGAGAGTTTAGCGATACTCCTTCAATCTTAGCGGCGGCGTCAAACACCAATCGTGGCTTCGAATTCGGCTTGTTTTTGTTGCTGACGATGAAGTGCGGGAGATAGTAAATCTTTGAATCAATCTTCAATAATTCTGACGGCGTAAGCTTCCGAATGTAACCGTTTTTCTCGTAGTCTTTGAACGTTTGTAAGGCCCATTCCTTAAGGGCAGGTTGTTTGTCCAATTGTCGCTCTAGACTCTTAAGTCTACCCATCGCATTCGAAAAACTGTCAGGAAAGTTGACTTCATTCAACCTCCACAAGAGACCGATTTCATATCTGCCATCCTTAAACACCATTGTGTCTCTTATTATACGGTCCGCTCTCTCCTCTTCCTCACTGCTAACGAGCTTCACCGTAGTTTTTACTCCGAAATCTTCAGTCGAGAAGTATTTTTGCAACATCTCGTCCATACAATCTTCTTCCTTCAAAATCATCAATCGTTCCGGATGGTTTGAAGCTTCTACTCCTTCTTTCCCGAACACGACCCATCCAAGCTTCGTCTTGATCGCGACTGGTTCGTTCGGTAGTCCCGCCTTCCAGGCAGTCGGTAGTATCAGATGGCTATTGTTCAACCCAATTAAAATCATTGGACGAGCGTAGCTATAGCTTTCGATCGGAGCATCTAGGAGGTGACTGTATTCCTTTGTTAACCTCGCTGCGTCTAGTGATTGCACGGGGAGGTTTAAACGCTTGACGGTACGCACGTCTTCCATCGAGTACTCCTGTTCCGAGCTTCCTTGTATTCTGAGTTTTACTCTTCTACTGAAACTCTCACAGCTCTCAATGTCCCCTGTCCATTTCATAGTAAGTGGATCTCGCACACCTTCGAGTTTCATCCGTTTCGCCATACTTTCTTCTAATAGTGTCACTGACGATCCGGCATCGAGAAACGCGTATGTCTTGATTTTGGTCGAGCCGTTTCGCAACGTTACTGGTACTATCTGGTAATAGATACACTTTTTTGGTGCTGCTCCGTGGTGATGGACACCTTGTTCGGGAACGTGTTGTACCTCTCTTCTCTTGTCATGCATAATTGAGTGGTGTCTTTGGGTGCAACCATTCACCCCGCAACCCTTCCATAGTCGACAATCTCTTATTTGGTGATTTGTGTACTTTAAGCAACCGTGGCAAATACCTGCCTTTCTAACGATCGTCCATTTTGCACCAATATCTCGTTCGCAAAATATGGAAAATTCTAGTAGCCAATAATCGCCCTTGCAATCTAAACTCAATTTCCTCTGCTTCCGAATGCTCTCTCGGTTAATTGGGCGGTTTTTTGTGTCATCTCCGTGCATCAATACCCTTTCACGGCCAGGTAGCAAGGTAATGCGGCGAATTTTTCGCGCCGCTGTCTTTAGCCAGTCATTTACATCTTCCAATGTAACGTCCTCTCTCACGCTGTCTTTGTAATCAAGCCATTTTTCTTGGTACGTCATGTCTAATTTCGCTACTATATCATCGATCAATCTAGCGTCGTTTAGGTATGACGTACATTTTAGTACGATCATGTTAGTAACCAGATTATCAATGGCGTTTGATAATTCCGGTATTTTTGTTGCATGATCAACACGTACCTTCATCACATCCTTCAACAATTCCCTGTACACCAGTTCAGGTCTACCGAAGCTTTCTTCTAGCCTATCGATTATCGCACCCACATTTTTCGAATCGAGTAGCAGTGGTCTTATGCATTTCGCGGCTTCGCCTCGCATATATCGTTGGATTCTGTGGAGATTCTCCAGCTCAGTAAATTTACCTTGTTTGGTAGTTTCCGTCAGGGTTTGCTTAAAGAATGGCCAATCTCTCGGCCTTCCGTCGAACACAGGAAGTTCGACCAGTTCGTCTTTTTTTACAGCTGGCGTGGTGGTGGTTTTTGGCTCACCCTGCAGCATTTTCAATGCTTCCACAAGCTGCAATATTAGCGATTGCTCGGGCGCTATCTTTGTTCCCGCTACCGGTTCGTTTGCCTTCGAAGGCCCCGGAACTTCTTCCATTGGGCGCTTATCGCATTCAACACACAAAAATGGCTCGCTTTCCGTCGGTAGCTTGGATAGCTTTGCACAGCCCAAGTGGAACCAGGTGTCGCAGTCATCACACTGCACCATTTGGTCTAATTCATCTTTCCTCGTGCATAACCTGCACGCCCCGTTCGGGTTTACTACAAAGAGCTTTCCTGAACTCTTCCCTCTCGTCTCCATATCAGCGGCTGCGATTCGTCGCTCTGGTCTTCTCTTCCCCTATCTGCTGAACCAGATTGAGCCAATCGTCTCACGTCGCTGCCTGTTGCTGCCGAGTTGCCACCAGTCGGTTCACGCGATGGTACTTGTCCGCAGGCCAGATAACGCGATCACTTGGCGCGTTCTTCCGCCTTCCGGAAAACCTGCTCGAACATTCACCGGTCCGATGGAAGCACTTCCTCGAAGCACCCTTGCGCTTTGATACAGTCCGTATCTGTACGCCTCACGTTGTAGAATCTAGCGGTTGCTAGTCCTCTCTGGAGCCACCAATGTCGCCCGGCCTCCGTCGTGCACTGACCAGCCGCGAAGGTGACTGGTCCTGGCGATGCCGTCGGCTTCCGTGCGGCAAATATATGCCCGCTGCCTTCCCGTGCTGTCGAAGCGGATGGACGAAGCGGACCCGCCGACCACGGTCTTGCACCAAGTGCCTCCCTCCCGCAGCGTCTTCACCGACAGAGATTCGCGCCTCACGGCTGCCTTCCAGCTAGTTGCCCCAAGCTTGCGGGGGCCTATGCGGACGGAAGGGGAATCCTGCCAATGTCGAACACCTTGGTCAGTTGACACGAGGGAACGAGCCCGGGTAGTAAAGGAGAGGATGGTGACCACGCCTTCTCGCCAAGTAGTGTCCAGTCAAGATTGCCTTGGGTAGGGTCTCGAAGGGAGTACAGGGCTTGTGTGGAACGGATCTAAATACTTTCGGAATAATCGGAAGTAATAGTCTCTTGCACAAAATTTCTCCTTTTGCTACTAACTATTTTATTTTTCTTCCACTGGAGTCGTTTACAAGCAACATGCTGCTCTAGCGATTGCCTAGAGCATTTTCCGCGAAAATATAATTATATTTAGTAAATCCGTTTATCCCGTATTTTAGTGTAATCCTGTTCTGGAACGTAAGACGAAAATAGTAATCGCTACGCGGAATCGAACCAGGGTTCCTGTGCGCAAGTTCGACAACTTGCGCTTGTTGCCGCGCAGCACTGATACATGTGTTCCACAAGGAAACAGTTTTGTCGGCTTAGTAGTAGTGGTACTACTAAGCTCCGCCTACGCTCACCGTAGCCTACGCATACGCTCACTGTGTTACTCACGTAGCCTACGCATACGCTCACTGGTACTCACGTCGCGTGAGCGACACGTAGGGAATATTGCTTGCATTCGCGGTTCGCACATCCACACGTAGAATCCCGTTTTCGTCTACAAACAATGCTCCAAACAATGGGTCAATGCTGTACAGAGGGGTTGATTTTTCGACCATTTGTTTGTTTTCGGCCCCTGCTTCTTTCTGGAGGACTTCGAGCTCTTTTCTAAAGCAATCGTTCTGTGCTAGCTGTATCAGAAGCTTTTCAGCGCGTTGAAGTTCTTCGGATGGTAGTGGTTCTAACTCATGTTGCATTTTGCATTTAATGATCTGAGCCTGTTTCTCGGTAGCTTCGAGCGTCTTTATGGGTTTACCAATCAGTTTCAGTTTACAATTTGTTATAAACCTGCAGACTTTAGCTACAGTGCGTAATAATATATTCCATTGCAAGATTCGGCTGATATCAATGAGCGGTAGATCCGAAGGCGTAATGGAATGTGCCAGTAGGGGGACCCTTCTCTCTATTGTTGTTGTGCGAATTGGTTTTTGTTCAGGCCAACACTCTTTAGGATGGTAGAGGAATGAAGGACCGTTGAGCCATCGCCCTTCCGCTTCTATTTCCGTGTCTTTATTCCATTTCGTCAGACAATCTGCTGGATTCTCATAAGAGGGGACGTATCTCCAGTTAGCTGTGTCTGTCAAGGTTCGAATCTCGCCGACTCGGTGTGCTATGTATTGTTTATATTCCCTAGGGGGTGATCGAATCCAGGCAAGAACGACTTCAGAGTCAGTATGTATATACTTTTCTGTTATATTTATGTCGTGATTTTCACTGACAGTTTTCATTAGTCTTGATCCTAGAAGGGCTGCTTGCAGTTCAAGCCTGGGTACGGACAAATATTTAAGGGGTGCCACTTTGCTTCTGGACATCACCAATGCACAGCGAATAGACTTGCTTTCTGCCAATCTGAGATACGCCACGCATCCGTAAGCCAGCTCGCTTGCATCCGTAAATACATGCAATTGCACTGCTTCTTGTGTAGTCGAGCATGCACCTTTGAAGTACCAACGCGGTATTTTTACTTTGTAAATACTGGGAAGTATGGCTATCCAGTTTCTTCATTTAGTCAGTTCTTCGTCGCCCACTTGCTCGTCCCAGTCGATTCTGGTTCGCCACAGATCTTGCATCAGCAAGCGTCCGTGAATCAGAGTGGGGGCTAGTACTCCAAAAGGGTCGCAAATGCTCATTATCGCTCTCAACGTAATTCATTTCGTGGGTCTTTTCCCTTCAACCACATAAGGAATTAGTTCTTTGTGCCAGAATGAGGGAAATTGGAAAACATCACTGATTGGATCCCAAACCATTCCAAGTACTCTTGTTTCGCTATCGTTATCAGAGGGTTTGAAGGTTATTAGAGTTTGGCTGTTTTGGTTTTCTTGCAAGCGCTCTACAAGAGTGTGGTCGTTGCTCACCCAGTTTCGCATATTCAGTCCTGCTTGGGCGTGAATGTACTTTACTTGTTCAGCGCGCTCGATTGCTTCTTCTTTTGTATCGCAGCTGTCGAAGTAATCGTCCATGTAGGTGGAACGTTTTATGGCAGCTCCCGCAATCGGGTATTCCTTCGCATGTTCATCGGCGTTACGGTGCATGATATATTGGGCCGAGCATGGAGAACACGTTGCCCCAAATGTAGCTACGTCCATGAGATAGACGTCTGGGTCTTGGTTTTTCTCGAATCGGAATAGGAATCTTTGACGGTGTGTGTCTTCTATCCGTATTCGAATTTGATGGAACATTTTTTCGATGTCTCCACCAAAGGCAATTCGTCGTTGCCTAAATATGCTCAGTACTCCTGGCAATTCGACTAGTAGATCTGGGCCTTTTTGTAGTTGCGAATTCAAAGACATTCCTTCTACTTTTGCGGCGGCGTCCCAAATCAGTCGTTTTTTAGTGGGTTTCTTGGGATGGGACACGACATTCAAGGGGAGATACCACACTCTGTCTTGATTTGCTAGTCTCAATTCCTGGGGTGTGGCAACATGAGCAAATCCCTTTTTTACGTAGTCTCAGATTTGGTTATGGACTTCTATTTTGAGTTCGGGATCTTTATCCAGTTTCCTTTCCAAGGCGAGCAGTCGCTTGAAGGCCATGGGCTTACTATCTGGAAACCGAAATTCATCGCTCTTCCATAGTAGTCCAGTAGTGAATCTACCGTTTGTTTTGAATGACGTGTTTTGCAAGATGGTTTTCGCTCTTGCCACGTCAGTGGGTTCTGGAATCGGTCCGGCATAAGTCCCTACATCATCTAGCACAAATAACTAGCTCGCAGTAGCTCGTTGAGCTCCCTATCTGCAATCGCTCTATCATTTCCCTCTTCGCGAGGTTTAATGCGGGAAAAGTTATCTACTGCTAATTGTAGTGCTACTTGATTATGTGGTTCGCTCAACGATTGTTGCGGTACGGCAACGTCCTCCAGCACGCCCTCTCGCGCTCCCTCATTGCGGTGGGTTTCGCGGGAGTTCGAGTGGGGCTTTTCAGTTGGTGTGTCGTCGCTCGTTCCTTCATCGCGAATGTCTTTGCAGAAGCTCTCCTCCTGCTGTCGGGGTGTTTGGTGTACTCCTAGGGTCATCCTTTCAGCACACGCGTCGGTTGGTCCGTAGATGGCCCAGCCGAGGGCACTCCTTACTGCGACGGGCTCATGGGGTAGGCCAAACCGTGTTCCGATCAGGATAGTCGGCTTCGCGTTAGCCAGGGACGTCATCGGAAGGTGCTGTAAGTGTGTAAAGGAACTTATCAGTGCGTCGTATTTAATGTTGTTAGACGGTAAACTTAGCTATGTCGTAGCGCCGCCCCTCTCCTCTCGCAGATATCTGGAAACTGACGCAGCGGGACTCTTCTTCCTTCCGGGTTACGTTGGCTGTCCAGCAGAGCTCTAGTGGTTCTACCTCTCCGTCAAGTCCCAACTTCGAGGCCAATTCGGCTTCCACCAGGGTGATGGCTGATCCCTCATCAAGAAAGGCGACGGTGTCGATGGCGCGCCGGCCGTGGTACACCGTAACTGACACGATGCGGAAAATCGCCGGCTGCTTGATGTAGTGATGTGGTTGGTAGTGCACACCCTTAGGTGATTCTCTGTCTCGGTGTAGCAGAGTGTGGTGTCTTTCGCCGCATCCTGGCACCCGACATGTGAATCGTGATCGACACGGTTTCGAACCATGTCTGTTCAGGCACGTCGAGCAAAGTTGTAATCGCGTTACGCTTTCCAACCGTTCGTCCACGGTCATTCTCTTGAGCGTTTCGCAATGCTTGGCGGCATGTCCCGGCGTAGCGCATACCAGGCATTTTATAATGACTTGTCGCGAAGTGTGCGACGTATGCGCAGGCGGTTCTGGGTCGGAGTGTTGCACGTGCAAGTGGGAGTGGAAGCTTCTTGATCTCGTTTGATCTGCTCTAGGAGGAACGTAAGTGGTGACGTCGCATGCATCGTCTACCAGCGTCTCTATGAATTCGCCGAACTCCTTTAGCGTTGGTTCGGAATATTTGTTTTTGTACCTAGACTACTCAAGTTTCCTTGTTGCAGGTAATTTATCCACCAAATCCGCCAAAAGTTCCGGGTTGTTAAAATAGCCAGTCAGGTTTCTCAGAGTCAGGTGATCGCACAAGTTAATGACTTCCAAGCCGAACGTAATAAGATTGTTCAACTGCTCTGGCTTGGGGGGGTCCAATCTGCGAACACGTTCCGTGAGTTGTCGCACGAGCGCACCTTAAACACAACAGTTAATCTGATGGTATATTCGCCATCAGTATACCCGCAGGCTTTGGTCGACTCTTGGTAGCAGTTGAGAAAGATGGACCATTCATTTGCACACCCTGAAAATATGGGTAGTTTTTTGGGGTACATTTCGCGCGCGATACTTAATTCGGCCGTTCGTGAGTGTGTCGCGACCGGGGTGGACATTATTGCTGGCAAAATGGGTTGCGATGGAGGCTCGGTTCTTTGGCTCTGTTCGGGGGTGGCTTCCATGACTTGCCGATTTTGGTGCTTGACCCACTCGGCTGTCCTATTTGTTTTGGAGTCTGCCGAGTAGATCGACAAATTCTCTATCTCGTCTTTCAATGCATTAAGTTGCGTTTCGTGTTGTAGCTCCATTTCGGCCATCTTCGCACGAATTCCCGCTTCCATTTTTTCCTTTTCAGCCAGTAAGATCTGTTTCTGCAGCTCCTGCTCCTTCTCTAAGCGTTTCAGCGTCAACTGTGCCGATAGTCGGGAGGAAGCGACACTTCCTTGCCTGGTTGGAATGGGGTTTTCCGGATGGCTCTTTGCAGTGTTCGGGCTAGGAAGAGGCTTAGCGGGCAGTTCCTTGCTAATACCAGGCGTCGCTTCCGATTGTTGCTTCCCCTTCGGGAGATCGGGCTGCTGACTTGCCTTTGCAACCGCCATCGCTTTTTCGCTCTTAGGGCGCCGTGTCTTCATTGACGTTTTTGGTCCTTGTTCCGCGCACTTGTCGCACACCCAGAAAGCTTCTGAGACGCTTTCTCCCACTCCAGCACAATTGAAGTGACACCACTTCTTACACTCCTGGCACTGCACCATATCGTCGATATCGTTGGGTAAACTGCACTTCACACAATCACTCTTAGTCGCGGGCATCTTGTCACTTAACTTGCGGGCACTTTACGCGTACACTTTGAACTTTCAAGAAGTTTTTTAAGAATGTTGCGACGATCGCTTTGGAAAGGGGTTTATTTAATATAATAATCACGAAAACCAAGCTTTTTATAGCGAGACTTGTTTATTTGTGTTAAGCTTAAAAAACGTCTTGGCTTCTCCTTTGCGAATGGACCGTTAAGTGTTTGAGCGCGCTTAAATCGGTTTGACCTCTCTGACCTTAGCCGCGATTTTGTCCCTTTTTTGGAGAGCTGGTTGGTTTCTTCTAACTGGTTTCTTCTAACTGCAAGTACAATTGTGCACACTTTTTCCTTACAATTAGTCCATTCTTTGGCACGCATGTAAATGTTACGGAAGGTGCATTGGGCACAAACGCGCACTGGTGGGCACACAACGCACACGCATTTTTCGTGGAATTTCATTCATTGATCTACACCGAGCACAACGGAGAAAGGGATGGGATGGCGAGGAAGTTTCGTTGTGAGCGTCGATGAAAAACAGGGCACACTTGTTGTTGGAACGGATATTGTTGTTGGGACGGCTTTAAACTGACAGCGGATTGTTGATGTTCGAATGATTTCGAATATTGATCTATGATTTCGAATAATGATAGGTGCCACCAATGCCCACTAGATGGCGTATAGAATAGATCGTGGAAAAGGGAATAGATCGTGAAAAAGAGAAAAATCAGGAAAAAGAACTGTTTAAATAATCTTTTTTGGTAAAAAAACGAAAATGATAATTGAGTTTCTAATACACTGATGTACACAAAGGTTATCCATGTAAAAAAATACTCGACCGCTTGTCCTCGGCGCGGAACATTTTGTTCGAGAAATGTGCCGCAGATTCAGCATTGCATCCGATGAATTCAGGTATCATCAACGTTTTCAGGTATCATCAACGTTTTCAAGCATCATACCGTAGTCTTGGCTTTGGCTAAGACAGATTCGGGAAGGGGTCCCGCGGTATTGAGATAAAGTGTGAAACCCTGTAACTCTAACAAAACCCATCAGCTGATCATTCATATTTATTCGTCTCCTCCCACTTCTCCTCATACAGCAGCCGATACATGTGATCGAAATAATACCACCATATGGGGCCATATGAGCGAGCAAGCCAACGCAGGCAGGGGACACAGTACGTACTATCATACACATCCCAAGCGCCACAGATTAAGCTTAAACGACTGGAAAATTGAATATCCATAGAAAACAAATGAAAGCTCCACAGCTTCATTGGTTTGAACAATAGATGGCGTATTAAAACTGATTATTATATTGCTATCCTTTTCTTGCAATGTGTTTCGACAAGTTTTATCTTATCATGACCTATATAGCCTTCTAACTTTCCGAGCAAAAATCTATATGAATAGTCGTGTGGTCAGATACGTGGGTACATCAACACCAACGACCATTACTCAAATCTCACTTGCTTCAGTGCTGATGGTTTCCATTGGAGTTTAGTATTTAAACAATCGTATCGCCGTTCTAGTTCTAGCGATGCATAACTTCAATGCGAAACCATACAACAGTACATAGGAAATGAGAAAGCTCTCCTTCAAGCGAGGAAGCTCAACTGGTTGGGTATCCCACAAACAGATGGCGCCACCAGCTTTTTTGCTATTTTTAGAATGCATGAGTCGTTTGCCGTCTGTCTTTCTATATTCCGTTTAGGTAGAGTGCTTGAGTCGTTTAGAAGCCGTTTAGTGGTCGTTTAGTGGATTTGTGGCACTTGGGATGCGCATACACACACATTTAAAGAGCCGTGGCTAAGCTACGCGCGAGCCGTGGCTAGGCTGTGCACAAGCGAGCCGTGGCTAGGCTGCGCGCAGGTGAGCCTTGTTCATTTTTTTGCTCTCTCCTGCATTTGACTGTAAGGCGAGCGAGGTATGAGGAGGAGAGAGGGATGAAAGGGTACCACGAGCTACACATACAAACACACCGCCAAAGCAAAACCGCCAAGATGAAAAACGAGTTACCGTGAGTGTTCGTGCCACTCAATTCAGTCAAAACCTACTGCCATTTGATTCGAATCTTGATACAAACCGACTTGGCAAATTTGCACTCATCCGACGTCGGCCGACATGTCCATTAGCTTGGTGGGCAGTGCTGCCAAATGCCACTGTTTCAGTCATCAACACTCATGACTGAAACGAAGTTCAAATCAGATCACGTACACAACTGAGATGATCAGTGACTATACCCAAACAGTTGGAGAATCAATGACATGCTTGGTGACATTTAGTTTAGCACCCAACTTTTGATCACTCACTTGGTCACGACATTGTTGTCGGCGATAATCGCGACATTCTTGGAATATACTTGGCGCGTGGGCTCTAGCAACACAATGAGCTTGCTTCTTCTTTGCTTATCTGTCGGGTCAAACAGAGCGAGAAAACATGCTCATTTTGTTTCTTGGAACCACTCTCACGCACCGCATATCTCCCGTGACCATCGCGATGATCACCGACTGAAAATGTCGCGACCAAGTGACTGAACAAGAATTGGTTGCACACAATGTCACCAAGCATGCGATGGTCGTACCAACTGTTTGAGGCTCGCCTCTGATCATTACAGTAGAGCTCGTGACGCTGAGATGATTTTGTTTCAGCCGGAATTTGTCATGACTATGTCAGTGACAATTTGTAAAATTGATCACAGCAAAAAAAAGTCGTGATACAGTGACTGACCAAGCAATGGTCGCAAACATGTCATGAGCATGTATTAGTCACACCAATCGTTCTGAGAATCACCTCTGATTATCACAATTGAGTACGTGATGCTGATATGGATTTTGTTTCAGTCAGATTTTTTTTTATGGCATTGATAGTGACATTTTGCAGCATTGGTCCCAATATATGTCTTACTATAGCCGCCCTGAGCGGATTGTTAGCGATCGAGCTACTTGTTTCACCTCAACCTTGCTCGAAGACTTTTTGGAATCGCATAACATTAGCCATGTCCTCAACGCCACCGGATCCCCGCAAGACAATAGACAGGTAGAACGGGTGAACCGTGTGTTGCGTCCTATCCTTAGCAAACTATCTAATGCTCCAGACCAGACCGATTGGGTATCCAAGTTGCGATCAGCCGAGTATGCCTTAAACAATACCGTCCACACATCTACGAACTTTTGCCCCTCTGTCTTGCTCTTTAGTGTTGAACAACGCGGTAAGATTCCGAATGAAATAAACGAACACTTAGACAAAAAATTTGACCAAGTGCCTAGGGATCTAGGAGCGATTCGTGCTAAAGCGTTAGAAAACATAGAAGAGTCTCAACGGAAGAACGAGGATTACTTTAGCATAATTAGAAAGAAACATAATTCACCACAGTGTTACAAGGAAAGTGAATTAGTAGCCATACGTTATACCGATACGAGCGATAGCGGTAATAAGAAGCTCAATCCCAAATTCAGGGGACCGTACGTCATTCATACAGTGTTGTCTAGATAGGTGGTACGCGATGTAGAAGGGTGTCAACTCACACAACTACCCTGCCCAGGGGTTCTAGAAGCAAATAAGTTGCGACGTTGGACCGAGTCCATTGATTAGGAAATTGAGGGCAATTTATTGTTCAGGATAGTCGAGCTGTAACGTCCGGACTAATATCGCCCACTGTGCACTCATCCCGAACACTGTGCACGTATGACAGCCGTATAAACGCCTTATACTCTGACCGCTGGTCAGTTGAACTGTCTTAAAATAAAGATTTCTTCTTGGCGCGACATTGAACTGCACAGACGTAAGCCACAGACGTCTGTGTTATCATAAATCGTGTGCTCTTCCAATTTTGTGTAAAAACGTATTAAAACGGCTAATTAACCTTCCGCCACCCGTAAAACGCTTGGTCGTTACAGTATCTTGTTTGAATATCCTTAGCAGGCCGCTCATTGCTTGTGGAAAAGCTACCAACCTACCCGCTGCGCAAAGCGACGCAAGAAATCATGGAGTTCTGAGAATTTTATCATGCCTTCCTTTTCTCTCCAACAGCAAATTTGTCGAGCAGCTCGTCGAGCTGCCCGTCCCTGGCTCCGCCTCATACCCCTCGCCTGAGCGCGCTGTCGAAGGTTTGGATGTGTTGGTGCGTCAGACGGCCAATCGCTGTCAGCCGTCGTCCGTGCTTTTTCCCTCCATAGCGCCATCTCTTTCTCGCGTGTGGACAATGCTCATGAGTTGCTGTGGCGCTTAAAAAACCGTTTATACACATTGCGGCGATGAAGTTGCATTGTTACAAATCAAACCAAAAAAGCGCAATGAGTTTAATCGATGCAATGTAAAAATGACTATGGAATCGCTAGCGCACGATGGAGGGTTGGCTGTGCAACGCGCTGAATCCTAATTCGCATTAACACGTTCATCCCGGCGCTGATTTTCATCAACTTTCCTTTCCACCAGCACCTAGAACGCAGGCTGGAAAGTTCACTGGCAGGCAGTGGGGCCTGCCATCGAACTGAACGTGTTAAGCATTAAGCATAACTTTGTTACCCTAAGCTTTTGCTTTCGTATGCTGTAGATTAAATAGATATCCTGAGCCATCTGCGCGTGGGTGTGAGCGTGCGTGTGTGTGCAAAACTGTCGCCAAATGTGTTTTTTTTCCGAAATGTTATGATCCATCGGTCAAAGAACGGAAGGTGTTAATGAAAGGCGGAAAGACGAATTGAGGCCCCTGTCAATGGTAACTGATGACAGGGAGCAGGGGGTACTGACACTGGCAGCTGTTGGAAGATTGAACAGTATACTTAAATTGCCGGCGGATGGGGGGAGGGAGGGTGGCCATGGAACCCCTACGATCATTAGTCACAGGCCCTAAAATTGTTGTCGCCATGGGGGGAGGGGAGGTGCAAATGGTTCTCCAGCCACGGAGCCCTAACGACCATCTTTCCGGGGGCCCTTGTCGTTAATACTCTGTCCACTTGTAGAGATCATCGGCGACCGCCTAGTCCGCCTACCGTTAGGTCCGCTGCTGGTTCATGACGGTGTTTTTTTATCGTGCAGGTCCATCCTTCCCCCTGCCTGCAGCGTATACATCGAGCAGGAGACAGTGTGGCAGTACCCCCGTCGTGGGTTCTAACCGCGTACGAACCGTCCGCCGTATCAAGAGGTGACTATCCGGCTACGTGGTACTCAAGTCCTGAAAAGGCCGGCATGATCGCTTTGGCTATTACGCCAATAATAATAATAATAATAATAATAATAATAATAAAAAGAACTTAGCGTAGCAGTCCACACTCGGGGAAGGTTTTTGTTTTGACTTTGTTGCTGCCGGGCTACCGCTGTGACGAGACAAATACACGGAATGCACTCGACCAAAACATGAACCTACCGATCCGAACCCATTCCAAGGCATTGCTGGTCACTCGGCATCATGATAACGACTACAAACCAACAAGCAACCAGATTCTGGACGGACAGGTGCAGCACCATACGCGCACCGTAGTAAACAAATCCAGAATCCTCTTTTGTATGGATTCAATTCAAAATGTTGTTTCCACTTGCGTCCGCTAGCTGAATTAGAAATAAATGTGCAACATATCACACGCACGTTTGCTTTGATCGTGTGTCTTTTTAATACCCCCAACAGCACAGCCGATCGCAAAGATGCCAATGCCAATGGTTGTGTTGTCGCTCAGGTAGCGAGATCGAAAATGCATGGACTTTGTAGCCGCAGCGGATGAAAATGTACGCATCAGAATCAAATAGTTTTGGGGTTTCCAAACGCACGCACAAACACACACACACGCACGCGCAAACTAGACCACCCCCACCCCTTCCCGCACGAGCGAGTACGGCTACCTTTTCGGTAGAACGGCTGGTTCAGCTTTCTTGTAGCGCATCCTCATTCAAAGCGCCGGGCGGGGTGGGGGATCGCGGCATGATAGAGTGAACGGTCACTTTCTACGCGCTGTGTGTGTGTGTGTCGAGACCCGAAAACTCGAGACAAATTTCGGCACATTAAAAAAAAAATTATTGCCATTATACATTGTGCTACATGATGCTTAGAAGGTCGTTGAAGCATCAAACATGTTCAAATAAAAAATTATTAGATTAGGCCAGCGCAGATTTTGGCCCTTCCCCGCGCTGGACTTCAGCGATTCCTGCGCTGGGTCGAGCAAGTTTAGCGCCATCTGTTGGCGAAATGGACGAACTATTTATGGCGGCGGAGCAAAAAAAACGGTCAAAAAAATTTAAAAATATTGGCGCCCATTTTTTCGTCCGCTTCTTCTCCCTCCCTTACCCTGCCTTGCCTTACTTGCGCTTCTGCCCGTGCCTTCCGCCGCTAGCTGATTGGCTGTTGCGGTGTATGCGTTGATATTCATATGTGCATTGCGGTTGTGTATTGTTATTGGTGGGTGTTAGCATTTATTAATTTGTGTGTGACCTTGAGACGCTGTGGGAGAAGCTGGAATGGGATTCAAAGTGTTATCGGTGTATTGATGGTTTATTTTATTTCGTGCCGCTGCTGATGAGACCATTCGATGCCCCTGCCAGTTGAGGGTGAAGAAGCCTATTTAAAACAAGTGTAGGAGAACGTCTAACACTAAGCTAATATTTTTTATTTGAACATGTTTGATGCTTCAACGACCTTCTAAGCATCATGTAGCACAGTGTATAGTGGCAATATAATATTTTTTTTAATGTGCCGAAATCTGTCTCGCGTTTTCGGGTCTCGTCACACACACGCACACACACAGCGCGGGGAAAGTGGCCGTTCACTCTATCATGTCGGGATTCCCCACCCCGCCAGGCGCTAGGGATGAGGATGCTACAAGAAAGCTGAACCAACCGTTCTACCGATAAGGTAGCCGTAATCGATCATGCGTGGAGGGGGTGGGGGGTGGTTTAGTCGGGGGGGGGGGGGGGAATGCGTGCTTGCGCGACTTCGGGGGTGCGTGCTCGCGAGCGCGCTTTCGTGGATGCGTGCTGGCGTGCGCGCTTTCATGCTCGCGGGCGCGCGTACGTGCGTGTGTGTGTGCGTGCGTGCTGGCGTGCGCGCGTTCATGCATGTGTGTGCGCGCGCGTGTTTGTGTGTGTGTGTGTGTGTGTGTGTGAGTTTGCGCTCGCTTGTTTGTGTGTGAGTTTGCGCGCGCGTGTTTGTGTGTTTGTGTGTGTGCGTGCGTTTGGAAACCTCAAAACTATTTGATTCTGATGCGTACATTTTCATCCGCTGCGGCTACAAAATACCACGCATTTTCGATCTCGCTACCTGAGAGACAACACAACAATTGGCATTGGCATCTTTGCGATCGGCTCTGCTGTTGGGGGTATCAAAAAGACACACGATCAAAGCAAACGTGCGTGTGATATGTTGCACATTTATTTCTAATTCAGCTAGCGGACGCAAGTGGAAACAACATTTTGAATTGAATCCATACAAAAGAGGATCCTGGATTTGTTTTTTACGGTGCGCGTATGGTGCTGCACCTGTCCGTCCAGAATCTGGTGGCTTGTTGGTTTGGAGTAGTTATCATGACGCCGGTTGACCGGCAATGCCTTGGAATGGGTTCGGATCGGTAGGTTCATGTTTTGGTCGAGTGCATTCCGTGTATTTGTCTCATCACAGCGGTAGCCCGGCAGCAACAAAGTCAAGACAAACTCTTACCCGGGTGTGGACTGCTACGCTAAGTTCTTTTTATTATTATTATTATTATTATTATTATTATTATTATTATTATTATTGGCGTAATAGCCAACGCGATCATGCCGGCCTTTTCAGGACTTGAGTACCACGTAGCCGGAGCCGGTGGCTAATCTCTTGCTACGACGGCCGGTTCATACGCGATTAGAACCCACGACGGGCATGCAGATGTGCGGAATGATGGCGGTGCCGCGGGCCCGCTCCTATCCAGTGTGCAACTTGCATACTGCCACACTGTCTCCTGCCCGGTGCATACGTAGCAGGGGGGAAGGATACACCTCCACAGTAAAAAAAAAAACACCGTCATGAACCAGCGGTGGACCTAACGGTAGGCGGACTAGGCGGTCGCCGAAGATTTCTAGTCTGTAGTATGCCGTATGTCTACAAGTGGACAGATTATTAGCGATCTTTAACCCCCGGAAAGATGGTCGTTAGGGCTCCATGGCTGGAGAACCATTTGCACCACCCCTCCCCCCATGGCGACTACAATTTTAGGGCCTGTGACCGATGATCATAGGGGTCCCATGGCCACCCCCCCATCCGCCGGCAATTTAAGTATACCGTTCAATCTTCCAACAGCTGTGTGTCAGTACCCCCTCATCAGGGGCCTCAATTCGTCTTTCCGCCTTTCATGAACACCTTCCTTTCTTTGACCGATAGATCATAACATTCCGGAAGAAAACACATTTGGCGACAGTTTTGCATACACACGCACACTCACAACCATGCGCAGGATGCTTAGCATATCTATGTAATCCACAACATACGAAGGCAAAAGCTTAGTGTTAGAAACGTGTTAGAGCGAATTAGGGTTCTGCGCGTTGCACAGCAAACCCTCCATCGTGCGCTAGCGATTCCGTAGTCATTTTTACATTGCATCGATTAAACTCATTGCGCTTTTTTGGTTTGATTTGTAAAAATGCAACTTCATCGCCGCAATGTGTATAAACGGTTTTTTAAGCGCCACAGCAACTTATGAGCATTGTCCACACGCGAGAAAGAGATAGCGCTATGGAGGAAAAAAGCACGGACGACGGCTGACAGCGATTGGCCGTCTGACGCACCAACACATTCAAACCTTCGACAGCGCGCTCAGGCGAGGGGTACGAGGCGGAGCCAGGGACGGGTAGCTCGACGAGCTGCTCGACAAATTTGCCGTTGGAGGGAAAAAGATGGCATGATAAAATTCTCCGAACGCCATGATTTCTTCCGTCGCTTTGCGCAGCGGGGTGTTATTGGCTGGTATTATTGAATCCGTTCGTAGCGGGAACGTACGGCGCTCACATGCAATTCTAGGGATGGCAACACATTTCTTGAGACCGGTCCTACAACGCCGCAGTGAATAACTGTAGCAACCATCTAGTATGTTAGAAAAATGAGTGTCGGGACGTACGCCGCCGCTACGAACGGATTCAATAATACCATCCAATACCAGCCATTCTGTATGGAGTCCTGCGGTAACACTTCCTCCGCCATTTGCACTTGGAAAAGTTGTTTCCATCTAAGCAGCCGCGAACAGAGCTCATTTTGACAAAAGTGATCGCCTTCATTGCCAGTACTTTCGTGTCGGACAGTTTTGTAACACAAGTGTCACGTCGGTTTGTCGGTGGTTTAATGTCCAACAAATCAAATATTACTCAGAAATCAGAGCACTTTATGATAGCCAATAAGATAAGGAAAAAAGATGGGTCACATTTGGTTGATGGGCCATGCTGTATTTCATTTAAGCTGGTCATGTTATGGCTTGAATGAGTGAGTTGTTAAAAAAATGTTTTGTTTAAATAATACCATACCCAGAAAGTGGCTAAATCCGGTAAGCAGCATCAAGTAATTCAAAAACTCATTCCAAATTAGGCTCTACTAACATATTATAACAAGTTTGACTCGTCAAGGTCATACGGCCACCGTCTACTGTAGTGAAAACAGTCTACTAAGACACAGCAGCAAAATCTCGTGTAACGGTAGTGTTGAGGGCAGCCGTGCCGACCCCTGGACTTGCCGTGGCAGTTGCGCTGCCACCGGTCAACGTCCAGGAGGACGACAGTGTACACGCACACTGTCGCACACATTAAGCGCAAGGCTTAGTCGACCAGAGTGTGTTTGCGAGCCGATCGAGCAGGAGCTCTCGGCAGGGGCGCTCGGTGCGGCTGGTGCGCGTCCACCGCACTTGTGGTTTTAATAGTGTTTACTATTCGTGTCTCTTATTTATTATGTACGTTTACTAGTTAAAAATACATATTCTGTTTGTGCCGTACATCGTATTACGTTTCATTTGTGCGGACATAACAGTGGCGACGAGGATGGGATCCTCCTGCGTAAGGGGGATCCCAACAAGAACCCGCGGACGGCATCGCGATTGGGCCCATCTCGTTTTTGCTGCATCATCGCAGCGGCCATCGCCTTGGCACCGGTCCCCGTGTTTGCGGGACACCGCGAACGGCTTGGGTCGCCACCGCCGCCAACACCGAGGCCCCCGGCTGCCATCCCATCATTGGCGACCACAGGGTCAGCCGAGCACACACTCTCGGCGACAAGGAAAGTCGTCGGGCTGCAGCCCCAGCAACGCCAGCAGCACCACAGGCGAGGCAGCTTTCCGCCTTGCTGCTGGATCTTCGGATGGGCGTCACATCCGCCCATGCTGCAGCCCCAGCTTCATCGGGCGAGGACGCATTCCGCCCAGCTGCAGTGACAACAAGGATCCATCGGCGACAAGCAATACCGCCCCGGCTCGAGCTCAGCACATCATCGGCGAGGCAGCAATTCCGCCGCAGATCGAGCCCTGTCTCTCACCACGGCAACGTAACATTCCGCCTCGGCAGCACACAAGGATCGGCAACGCACAAGTTGCATCGGCTGCAACACAGCAGCCCCACATCGGCGCGAACGCTTTCGCCCTGGCTGTAGTTGAACAGGCGTCGCCAATTGCGCCTCGGCTACAGCCACAGTGTCCAGAGGGGACGAAGTAGCATGCCGTCCCGGCTGCAGTCGAATGGTCGTTGCCAATTGCGCCCCGACAGCAGCCACAGCATAAAAGAAGGGCGATGAGCCAACGCATCGTAGGAGGGCGAGGAACTATGCCGCCCGAATATTTTCATCTCTGCCGCCATCATCGAAGATAAATCGCTGCTGCCCTGGGGCAAGCATCATCGCGGCATCATCATCATCGTCGTCAGCATCGCGGCACCATCATCACCGTCATCATCATCGCGGAATCATCATCATCGCGGCATCATCATCATCGCGGAATCATCATCATCGCGGCATCATCATCATCGTTATCATCATCGTCATCATCACCGCCGTCACACTATCGCCGCCGTCCCAGAGAGCGGCACAGCAGAATCAACAGCATCATCATCACCGTTGAGTTATCGCCATCGCGGTGAGGGCCGAGAGCAACAGCAAGCGCTGCTCAGCGCGACAACATCGGGGTCCCCAAATCTCAGCAGCATCAGCCGGAAGGGTGTCACCACGCCGGTATTCCCTTAGTGGAATACCCCCGCGTCGTTTCGAGCCCTTCGGTATTAAAAGGGGAAGATGTTGTGGGCAGCCGTGCCGACCCCTGGACTTGCCGTGGCAGTTGCGCTGCCACCGGTCAACGTCCAGGAGGACGACAGTGTACACGCACACTGTCGCACACACTAAGCAGCGCAAGGCTTAGTGTGTGCCGAGCGCCACACGACCAGAGCGTGTTTGCGAGCCGTTCGAGCAGGAGCTCTCGGCAGGGGCGCTCGGTGCGGCTGGTGCGCGTCTACCGCACTTGTGGTTTTAATAGTGTTTACTGTTCGTGTCTCTTATTTATTATGTACGTTTACTAGTTAAAAATACATATTCTGTTTGTGCCGCACATCGTCTTACGTTTCATTTGTTCGGACATAACAGGTAGCACCATGATATCATGATACTAGGTCTTAGTGGTGTGGTCTTAGGCCTTAGTGGTCTTAGTAGTGGAAAGGTGAACTATAAAAATGATTGAAATTGATAGGAGACGAGATGGAGAAACATATTCATGCAATTTTTAAGTACTTTGGGTGCCAGTTATGAGAAATTGTACTTTAAAATGGAAGGTAGTACAAACGAGGGGAGAGAAGAGTAAGCACAGTGAAAAACGTTGCACATTCAATCATACATTCTTACAGCAGAATTCGAAAGAACATAAAATCGGGAGAGTACATTTTAACGCTCGCAAAGAAGTGCGAGCAGGTGCGGTAAAGAACATAAAGCAAGACAGCCGAGTTTTTGTTCAAGCTAGGTCCAAAATGCCTCATTAGATAGCACAACATTTGGAACACATAGCAAAACAATTGGTACATGGAAGAGGTTTTGGAAAACGGGGGATTTGTAAAAAGTGTCTAGTTTACAAAATGTAAAAGCTATAATGTATCTAAGATCTGTGTCTATCTCCTTTACCTTTGTTTATGAATTTTTATTCGGTACTTTTATCACTCCAAACGCTTTTCAAACTCGTCCGTAATTGGGGCACCTACCCTACAGATATTACCTACCCCCCGATATACGCCATTAATGCAGACCGTAGGCATTGGCGTATCTCGAATATTAGCGTAAATTGAATTTCGCAGTTTTCAGTCAAATTATAGCTAATTTTCGTATAATGTTGCTTGAAGTGGTAGGTTTTAGCCACTAAATTAGTTATTTGATCTGATTTCAACTGAAGATAAAAATGTTGTACCTTGTATAATAGTTTTTATAGTTCGATTGACCTTCATTTCTATAACCACCTACCCGGGTATGTTTTGCGTTTTAAATTATTAATATCTTTTGATAGAATTCATATATTCACTTGAAATTTTAGAAATGCATAGAAAAATATGTTTCCTTCCAGTCAGAATCAGAATTTAAAAAAATAAATAATATGGTAAATGTACCTATAGTGGTGGTAGTACCAATAGTGGTGGTATTGCACTAAAATGCGGTTCATACGGCAAATTACAAGTAATTAAGTTATTTAAGTTAGTGTGAAATGTTCTTTAGCCTTTTACAAAGGGTTTAAAATTTAAATGGGGCCATTCCGTTACTTAGTGACCGAAAAATCCATTATTTTGTGAAATGAGTCAACATTTTTCCAAAATCCTTAGGATTTCATAACGAAACTCATTTTTCTGTTAACGTTCTAAATGACCACATAACCACGCAATTACTAGTTTTTCAACATAACTGTTATGAAATGTTATTGTTTTACTAAAATTATTTGCCTTTTGACCATATTTATGCATTTTTGAGTGTTTTTTACCATAGTGCCATTATAGGTACACAAAACAGGCATGTTCCTATAGTGGTTATAGTTATAAAATCAATAAAAACAGGTCGTTTTAGATTTTTTCGAGGATAATTTTGACATGTCGTACTGTTTTCACTAAAATAAGTAACAGAAATGAGTTTTATGTAGGTAATTTATCAAAAACAGGCCAAAATTCGCTTATATGGCTGAATGAAAAATTGACTTCAAATCAAGCACACTCTTCCGGGTGTAGGTTGATGACAGGTGTGATGCAGTACTTTAGTCAATAGTTTCATTGATCAAATTTATACATTTTTTTACGATCAAATTACGCAAGAAACCTATATTATGGCAGTAATCCTTGCTATTCATACGAAAACAGCTTCGAAACTAAGTTTCATTGATATTATACACCGTTTTTGATGCATCTTTGTTTACCACCACTATAGGAACACAATACGACGACTATAGGAACCATACCACCATTATAGGTACAACGAAGCAGTCACAAAAATATGTATTTTTTCGTAAATTTGATGTATTTCGTGATAAAAATGATTGTGTTTGCGTAGATAAAACATATTCCAATTGCTATGTGTTAAAATATTCGGAAATTATCCTTCCTCACACTTTAAATCCATTAAAACACATCGGTACCACTACAAATTGCACCACTATTGGTAGATTTACCCTATGTTTTAACTTTTTTTTTCAATTTTTATCCCTTAATTATATGACCACCTACCCGGGTAGGTCATACATTTTGTTTAGTTTAGTCTGTTTTAGTTATTGAAATGACTTCAAATTTTCAGGGAAGCTGCATAAAACTATGTTCTTGCTAGTATAAAAAAAATGTAATTTTCAAAATTATTTTTCATACATTTTTTTATTTTAAACTAGCTGGCCCGACAAAGTGAGTTATTGAAAATAACTAAAATATTCCCTTATTGCTTTGTTACTTGGGATAGTTGTAATGGGTAAAAGTAAGGCTCAGCCCTCTACGTTACATGGGAGAAGCGTTACATCCCTTAAAATATTCCCAAGCAACATTTTTATTACAGTTTTGTCATCCAGGCGACCGACCAGTGTACATTATTTGAATAAAAAATATTTTAAATTGAGATGAAAAAAAAGTTAATTGGTGTAAGATGAACCGATTTCAAGAAGATTTAATTTTGAAATAACAATTAAATAACAGGTTTAATATTTTTCATTGTTGCATGATTAATGATTTTTTTTATGATTAATGAAAAAAAGTCTGAAAGAAGGAAGCTCATGAACACCCCAAAAGCTTTCAATTGGAGTAACATTTTCTATGATTAGAAAACATAAAATATTAAAATATTTTTAATTAAATTATATATATGAAATATAACTATTACCTTTTCAATCTATGTTTCTGGCCATTTTGAATAAAAATTACTTTAGATGCAAGGGCTCTATTTAAAATGAGGTTAATGAAGTTAATAAATACTTGTAAGTATTTCATTATACTACTTTATCAATAACTGGGTAAATAAATAAATGATCATTTTTTTATTATTTACATCTTTTATTTATAAGATTGTTAAAATTATAATTCTTGAAGTTGTGACAACTTTTCTAATTATCAACAAAGCTTTTCTAATTATCATATAAAAGTAAACAATAATAAGACATGATTATCTATTAATTTGCTCATCCACGGCGGTTAAAACAAACGTTCAAAAATGCTGCTTGGGTTTGTGATTAACAGGCGTTACGCGTAACGCTAGCGTAACGTAGAGGGCTGAGCCTTACTTTTACCGAACTCATAAAAGTAAATTGTCTAGCAAGTAATAATAATAATAACAACCCTAGTAGTACTACAGTCTGAACTCATTGGTTGAACTTCAATTCCAACTATTGAATTGAATTGAAACTGCCAACTATTGAATATGTGCTTTTTAGTTGGCACATTTTTCCATACAAAAAAAAAAATTAAATTTTTCTCGGCAGGCCAATAGATTTTTGTGAAATTTTCAAAAATTTAAAATTGATATTTGAAGTTTTTTCAATAACTAGAACAGAAGATATGATCAATTTTCCATCCAGAAATGCAAATTCCCATACAAAATATATGAGCTATCCTGGTAGGTGGTCATAGAAGTTAGGGATACAAATTGAAAAAAATGTTAAAAAATATTATTTATTATTTTTCAATTCTGATTTTTTTACTGTAAGGAAACATATTTTTCTAGGCATTCCTAAAATTTCAAGTCAATAAATTGGAGCGCCGTTTATCCGGGTACCTTTTAACAGTGACTGCGTTCTGAGGAGGATGTTTGAAAAAACGGTTATCAGAGCACATTTTCATAACTTCTTCTTCTTCTTCTTTTGGCTCAACAACCGATGTCGGTCAAGGCCAGCCTCTACCCACTTGTGGTCTTGGCTTTCAGTGACTAATTGATTCCCCCCATAGCAGGATAGTCAGTCCTACGTATGGCGGCGCGGTCTATTTGGGGATTGAACCCATGACGGGCATGTTGTTAAGTCGTACGAGTTGACGACTGTACTACGAGACCGGCTCAACATCAAATTTTCATAACTACAAACACTATAATTCGTGGGAATTTTCAAATATTCTCATTAGGAAAACATGAAGTTAATAAAAACTGGGTAACTATTTATCAAAAATAAGATTATTTTCCAAAAATTAACCATGAATTGGTGATAAAATATATCTTTTGACTCATTATCCGTGTTATTCGCGTATCCGAGCGAGGTCAAGTCCCGAGAAGCTTGGATAAACGGCGCACCACTGGTTATGAATTCTATCTAAAGTTATTGATAATTTAACCGTCATGTGTACAACCGCATACCCGGGTAAGTTTCGCATCTTTATTCCAAAATAATTTTGGATTAAAAAATTGTATCGACTTCAAATTTTAAAAATGCCTCAGAAAGGATGTTTTCTACCCTTGTGCAAAAATAAAAAATATCAAAAATGTTGAAATGTTTTTTTAAGTTATTTAAGTTTATATACCCTTCACATGTACAACCGCCTATCCGAGTAGGCCATACATTTTGTATAGAACAATTATGTTTTTCCTGATTAAAAGCGTCTATCTTTTGAATTACTCGTAAGATTTGAATGAAAATTGTCTTATAGGATCACAATTATGTTTTATAACATATCGTGGTAAAATTAGAATTTTAAAACTCCTATCAATATTTTTTTCAATCAAAAATATGCTGTAACTCCAACATATCAGAGGAGTTTTCAGAGGATACTTATGTCTTTTTCTTTTCTTTCAAATGTTGTATAATGTATAATGTAAATGTTGTTCAAATGTTGTGTGACAATATTTTGAAATTAACACTGAAATCATCTCTTTTAAAATGATACCAACCACTACACGCGAACGACATAGAATTGGCTGAAAGTTAACACACACATTCATACTTTTGTCATAGTGTTACTGCCGAATAGGGTTGGGTGTTTTGAAGCGCACCAACAGCTCCGGAGCCGGCTCCGTACCAACAGCCCCGGAGCCGGCGACGAATCAATGGCTCCGGAGCCGACGGTGAATCAACGGCTCCGGACCAACGGCTCTGGAGTAACCTTTCAATAGAGACGGCATTGTATGATAGCCTAAAAAACGAATTCTTCTCGCAAGTGTAAAAGCTAACACCCGATGTGATTGTGTGATGTGATTTGAACAATGTTCAACACTTATCGATTTTTTTATAGATTCCTTTCAACATTATTTATTCAGCTAATTATGTATCTTCCCGATTGAAACTTTATTGAAAATAATTGTTTTGGTGCAATCTGTAAAAACCGACTCCGTAAGTGCGGAGTCGTTGGTGCGGAGCCGATTCCGGAGCAGCTGGAGTGGAGTCTGCTTCGGAGCCGTGAGTGCGGAGCCGGCTACGTTGGGTTGGAGTTGAGGAGGTTCCGAAGTTGTCTGGAGTCAGTCGGAGCCCGTTTTTAATATAAGATGATGATCATATTTTATAGATCGTCAACATATATTTTTATACAACAAGCAAAACAATTGGAAAATGTATATAACTTTTGAAAGAAACGTAAGTAAAACTTAGAAAAAGACCCATCATCCACTTAAAACTTGCGGCCTGGCCAGTTATGGCGGTGGAGTTAGAACATATTTTTGATTGAAAAAAATCTTGATAGGATTTTTAATATTCTACTTTTACTACGATATGTTATAAAACATTATTATGAACTTTTAAGAGAGTTTTCATTAAAATCTTACAAGAAATTCAAAAGATATACTCTTTTAACCACGAAAAACATCATTGTTCCATACAAAATGTATGGCCTACCCAGGTAGGCGGTTGTACGATTACGTAAAGTTTTTTGGTCGTACACAAGACGGTTAAACGGTCTGAAGGCTCCTGAGCCGGCTCCGCACCAACGGCCCCGGGGCCGGCTCCGCTCCAACGGCTCCGTAGACGGCTCCGGACTAACGGCTCTGCACTCATGGCTCCGTTCCAACGGCTTCGAAGCCGGCTTCGGGCCCACCGTTCCGGAGCCGGCGACGAATCAACGGCTCCGGACTAACGGTTCAATAAAGACATCATTGTATGATAGCGTAATAAAAATATATATATATATATATATATATATATATATATATATATATATATATATATATATATATATATATATATATATATATATATATTCTCGCACGTGTGGAAGCTAACACACACACTTAAAAATATTTCACGACCTCGGTTAAAAAAATTGCCGAAATCCGTCGGCTTTGATATGTTTTACTGATATGTCAGTTGAAAATTTCTCATTGCCGATAATCAGTACCATTCAAAACTGAAATATCAGTCAAATAAATATACGTACGTTAACACTGCTGTCACCGAGGTCATCCGTCAAAACAACCGAAATTTCGGGTTTACTATTTGAGCTACCCGAGGCTCGGTTTTCTTTCTGTCAGTCATCATTTTGTTGATACAGAAACCTTTCGGAGTGATTTTGTGTGATAAAATTAATAGTGTGAAAAATAAATGAAAATATGACACCCAGCGTGAAGAATCCGAGCATCAGTAGCGTACGATCGGGCACGGGTGGGGCTAGGAAATTCTGTCAATGCACTTAGCCAGTGCACATAAGATCGTCGCTCGGAGCAGTCCTTTTCCAAGGATTACCGGATGCTATGGTCCGATTGGACCAACCATTGCCGGTCCATTCGGACTTCCAGGTTTCATTTCCAGTCACCTTTCAGAGGTGAATATCCAAATACTCAACCACTTGACGTCTAATCAGGGTTCACTCAAGCTTGTTTCATTCTGCCTGCTTTACAGAACCGTGTCTGTACCGGTGCCCGCTCCATATCCGGCTCATCTTCCTGTACGTGTACTACATCCAGACGCTGTACACCATCTGGTGTTGTACCGACGCAGGTCCCTGCGCTTCCCATCCCACCACTACTCTCATAAGGGTAGGGTGACTTCCTGCCGTCCAACTAGAGATACGAAGATGTGCACCGGCAATCATCATGGGCTCAGGCTGCTATGGTTGTTTGTCTCAATAAATAAATGCGTTTGTTTATGTTACCTACATAAACCGACTTGATACGCAAATAAAACCACTAAAATTAAAAAGAAAAAGTTTTTGTATTTAGCCGAAATCTCGATTTGCTTAACCGAAAATCTCGGTTAAACGGAAACGTCAAAACAAAATGTCATTTGCATTTTTTAATCGAGATAAGGGCACCAGAAATTTAACCGAGATCTCAGTTGTGCAGATTTTGACAAAAATAAACCGAGATTCGGCAAAAAATTTTAAGAGTGCACGATGTGATTGCAGTATTGACATGCATGACGTTGTGTAGCATTCGTTAGTCCCGTTTTTCTTAAAAATATTCAAAACTAATCGATGTTTTTTTTATAAATTCCTTTAAACATGACCTACTCCGCTATTTACGGATTTCCTCGATTGAAACTTCATAGAAAAAGTTCTTTTGGTCCTTTGTGTTAAAACCGGCTTCGGAGCCGTTGGAGCGGAGCCAAAATCAGATTGGCCATTTTGGATACCATTTGACAGCAGAACGCCCTTGAAAATTATTCATTCCCTCAAACATTTACTGTTAATACAGGCAAACATACTCTTCCTGTAAAATGTATGAACCAATTAACATTTTTCTTGCAATAACTAGACCGACTTCTCATTTTTATCACAAATAAAATTTGAATCGAAAGGGGCTCCTTTAGATGTCAAACTGCCTGTAACGAACTTTTGGCTACTTGTAAAATCGTTCAATACTACAATACGGCCCTACCAGCCAAAATCGTTAATAGATGTCTATTAGCCAGCCCAATAGACAAAGACTGTCTGTCTGTTCATCTGGCTTCTATTAGGTTCACGAATGGGGACGTGTAACGTGTTCACGAATGGGGACAGTAAATATCAAAACCACCAGCAGAAAAAAATTTTAGGGTTCTACGCCATTACATTTGTAGTGCTTTGCGGATGTTTGATGTGAATAACTTTTTTCGTGTTTATTCCAGATCATTGTTGTGTGTGTAGCCGCGTTTCGAACTCAGTCCAGTGATGATGAAAACTCGTACATCTGTAGTGAGGGATAAAGAGAATTATTCCCATTGGAACGCTAAAAACAGATAAAATGCTTCAGGATTGTGATTGTGATAATTGTGATACAACTGTTTTTATACATACAGTATCGGACATTAGGATAGGACCCTTTTTTTTCAATGCACCGTGCACTTGTTTTGCCACGTTACTCGTGTTTGTGTGTGTGTGTGTGTGTGTGTGTGCATGTGTGTGTGTGTGTGTAGTAGTAGAAAGTGAGTGTGCTTTTTAATGTGTATTTGCAAGTGCGCGGGTTTGTGTCTGAAAAACATAGCATGCCATGATGTCATATTGCGTTGAAATTATTCTTATTATGTGTGTTATCATGTGAAACATTGTGCGTTTACACTTGGATAAAAACTAAAGTTTGCATCGACAGCAGCGCTTGTTCCTCGGACGAAAACGCAGGTGTGCTGTTTCATGAATGTGAATGCGACACCGGTGCGAAATGGACACACGCACAATAGCAATGAACTCGGCATTCTCTCACAGGTGTTTCTCCAGTGCACGCCATTGAAAGGCCTTCGTGCATCTCTGCGTTGCACGTTGTGTGCGAATGGTAAACTTTGTGCGTGCATTGAGCTGGCGCGCAGTTGTTCTTTTCAATGGGCGTTTTGTTTCATGAGCGCGGCAGTATTCTGTTCTCGATTTTGAAGGGAAGACGATTACTCGCGTACTCGTTGATAGTTTTTATCCATGCGATGTTTTCGCTGCTCGACAACGATGTAATTCATCGCGTATAGAAGTAGAACGCAGGCTGAGCACGGGATCAGCCGTGTCCAAGTTTTTAACCAGCGCGTTCTTGACGGTCCAAGCAAGCAATGTTAGTAACAATGGGTCGAGGTAAACGTTGTACCGATTATCAGCGCCATATGTAAAAGCGAATGGCTGCTGCTGGCATTAAGCGCAAAAGGATCGAGTTCGTAATGGAACGATCGCGCACTTTTGTGGCAAACGCGCTTCGGACAACCGAAACGTGCTTAGACAACTGAAACGCGCTTGGACAACCGAAACGCGCAAGTCAACCGGACGTCCTCAGAAGACCACGGCGAAAGAAGACCGTAACATTGTTAATAGATCGAAAACACACTGATCGCGAGGGCGGTGGTCCTGCTTAACACACCAAAAACCTAACCCAAAACACAAAAAAACTACTTACAAATCTATCCGAAACGACCTACTTGTGAAACAAACACACACATCAATACACCATCAAACATACATCCACACACACACACACATGCACACACACATACACACACACACACATACACACACATACACACACACAAACACAAACACATACAAACCACACATAAACTTGGCCCAACGGGTGCACGGTGCGTTAAAAAACCAATGCCCTATCATTCTGTCCGATACTGTACAAATTGTTTGTGTTGTGAATGCTCATTGAATATGTCAATAATAATCAGAACTGCTATTGTTTTCTTAAACAATATTCATGTGTTGCTGTGTGTTTAGCAGAGTCTTTGAATACTTGGCGTAATATTCCACTTCTTTCTTAAATGTAACTCTTCATCAAATTAGACAATTTCATCCATGTAGACGGGCAATCCTTCTAACAAAACTGCTTAAAGACTGAATTTGGACACTTCTTAGGATATATCATCTAATAACAACTATTAGACTATTATGAGACAGGTTTTTGACAATAAGTCTAATAAGGCTTATTAGACACTTTTTAGACGACTATTAGATACAGGGTTTCACACTTTATCTCAAGACCGCGGGACCCCTTCCCGAATCTGTCTTAGCCAAAGCCAAGACTGCGGTATGATGCTTGAAAACGTTGATGATTCCTGAATTCATCGGATGCAATGCTGAATCTGCGGCACATTTCTCGAAACACACTGGTCCGCGCCGAGGACATGCGGTCGAATATTTTTTTACACGGATAACCCTTGTGTACATCAGTGTACTGAAAACAACCTATTATTTTTTTCGTGTTTTTACAAAAAAAACATTATTTAAACAGTTCAAACTACTTTCTTGACACTTGTGAATATTTTAATTGCAGAAATATGCATTCACTCATTTTATTAAATTGTCTTTTTTGGTAAAAACACGAAAAGGATAATTGGGTGTTTCTCATACACTGATGTACACAAAGGTTATCCGTGTAAAAAAAATATTCGACCGCATGTCCTCGGCGTGGACCAGTGTGTTTCGAGAAATGTGCCGCAGATTCAGCATTGCATCCGATGAATTCAGGTATCATCAACGTTTTCAAGCATCATACCGCAGTCTTGGCTTTGGCTAAGACAGATTCGGGAAGGGGTCCCGCGGTCTTGAGATAAAGTGTGAAACCCTGTAAGAAGTCTAATAAATCGTATTAGACACTAAAAAGACAACAATTCGACGAGTCGTCTAGTTACACATGAGCTGTCAATTAATAGATAGTTATTGGGATCCGTTGCCTTTTTATTTCGATTTTGGCTGGTAGGGGGGACCTCGTTCCTACACAATCCTTGACCATAGCCTCACCAAGCGTCATATGTCAAAAGCATCTGCCCATTTTGCTCCAAGCGTAACTGCCCTTTTTGCCCCAATCGTAACTGGCCATTTTTCCCCACGTGCAGCATTTTTGTATACTTGAAATATTAGTAAAAATACGCATTCAATGGCCTTGCTCGCTTCAGACAAATAGTATAGTAAAATCATATCTTTAAAAACATACCATGTACATTTTCCACGCATCCCTGTTACACTGTTTTGAGCTTATTTTCGAAGTGGCAAAAATTACATAAAATGCTTAAGCTTATTTTACATTTTTCTGGGTAGTTTGTAATTTAAGGGTTATAACACTTACGTGATATCCATAAAGCACTCCAATGAATACATTTCGAGCATTGGAATGTATCTTTGCTGTGAAGTTGCCCATTTTGCCCGCTTTCTCTTCTGAATGAGAAAGGCAAATTTGCCAAAACCACAGGAGAATTTGAATTAAGGATTTTTTTTAATAAAATTTTCAGATTGTTGGATTCGATGTAATGTATCTTTGCTGTGAAGTTGCCCATTTTGCCCGCTTTCTCTTCTGAATGAGAAAGGCAAATTTGCCAAAACCACAGGAGAATTTGAATTAAGGATTTTTTTTAATAAAATTTTCAGATTGTTGGATTCGACTAAACAGATGTGACGTTCATCGAGTATCAATGATTATCTTATCGTCGCTCAGATAACGCATGTATTTGATTTAAGCGAATGTAAGTAACATCTCCCTAATATCGTTTTACAATTTACAACTGTTTTTTTTTTCAATGATGAACATCCGATGATCTTGATGGTGTAGCATCTAGTATTCACATCTATTATTTTATTCCGGTCGCTTTTCGCTGTGCTTTCTGGTATGTTCTTCGGCATTTTTTGTAAATTTTTTCCTATCTTTTAGAAATTCTTCCGCCAGGTCTGCACGTAAAGGATGTTCAGGTTCGGGATCATTGACCAACTCTATTAACGCCTGAATAACTAGAATGAAAAAGATAATTAAATATTTCCCTTCTGTAATCTTCATTTTTATTATACTTACTAACCTTGGTCTGTTTTTGTTGCCGGTTTCCAATTTTCGGCACTTATAATCGGAAGACAAACTTGACCCTTTTCATCAATATTTGGGTGGTATATTTTGGTTTTAAACGAAATCTTTGGTGGTTTGAATGGGTATTCGGCTGGAAAATTTATCTCTATTCTAAAAGCTCCTTTGTTATAGGGGACGTTATCCTTAGGTAAAGATAGAAAGAAAACTCATTATTGGTTTTATAAACAAATAACGTCGCCAAAACAAACCAGTACTGTTGGCAATGGCAATGCTAAACCGTCGTCAAGCTTAAATTAAAAATAATTCAAGGCCAGATTTGTATAGCCCATGATTTATGAGGAATGTACAGTGGCTTACCGATGAATGGAACACACCAGTATCAGATGATTTACACCTGTTTCCAGATAGGTTCGAATCGCAAACCACCTGCTTCAAATCGCATGGCACTACGATCGAATGCGTACATGCACGGTTGAATCGCGTGCCAGTACGGTTGAATCGTCTTCCACTACGATCGAATCGTGTACCATTACGATAGAGTTGAACCATTGAATTTCTGAAAGGTAGAGTATAGCAAGCCTTTTGTTTACGTTTGAAAGCTGCTTTCTTCTTCGCCGATAGCAATTCGTTTGTAAAATACGAATGGTAATTATTCACTGATTATGGATAAAACCCACGAATATTAGTTGTAAACAAGGGTTTTATCACCAACGAGGAACCATGACTATTCGCTGATAACAAAAATTTTACGTGTAGTCAGTGAATAATTAAATTTTATTAGAATTTTAGAAACGAATTGACATTGGCGAAGAAGGAAGCAGTTTGCAAACGTAAACAAACAGTTTACTATGCTTTACCTTTCAGAATTCCAATGGTAGCGCCACATGATTCAATCCGTAGTGGAACGCGATTCAACCATGGTTGCACGCATTCGATCGTAGTGACATGCGATTCGAAGCAGGCGGTTTGCGATTCGATGCACACGGCACGAGATTCGAACCTAGCTGGAAACAGGTGTAACTACTCCATGCCACGTTGATGAGATGGAAATGTCTATTTACACTATATTTTGTCCACAACAAAAAATAGGCCCAAGGAATGTGTAGGAACGAGGTCAAATATTAACCAAAATCGGATTGGCCATCTTATGTGCCATTTGTCAACGGAGAGCCCTTCATCATTCATCATACCCTCAAAAATGTATTATTACTTATGAAATACTCATCCTGTAAAATTTATGAACTAATTAACAATTTGGAATGCTGTCTCAGTCAGTCAGTCAGTAATTAACACCGAAAATGCTGTCAGTCGCTGTCAATACATGCTGTCAGATATTTTCTCAGGTGCTTTCTCGGTGTATGTAGAAACGCTCTAACTCGAATTCGCCTAAGGGCCGTGTCTGTGCTCCATCGGATGCGATTTTATCGAAAGGCCTGTCAAAATTTTATATGGGATTTGACAGATAACGTCGGACGTGCGATTTCGTCGTACGACGGAATCAAAAATTTTTGATTTCGTCGGACGCCGCATCCGATTTTATCTGTCAAACTAAATGTTTGGTGTTTTGTAGGAGCAATCTCAACTTAATTTTTCATAATCGTTATATTATTAACATCATCCAAATAATCGCAATATGATACGAAAAAGCGTTTGACAGCACGTGCGATAAAATCGCAAGCGATGGAGCACAGACACGGGCCTAACTCGGGTGTCGCGTAACTCGGGGAAAACTGTAATCAACTACAGTGGAACGTCGATTATCCGGGCAGCTCGGGACCGGGCGGTTGCCGGTTAATCGATTTGCACGGATAATGGTCCAAGAAATGTCAAATTCATATAAAAATTAAAAAATCCACTAATTTTATGATTAATTCACCTTGAATCAATCAATAAATCGTTAGTAGAATATTATTTTAATCAATAACTAGGGTAAATGTACCAATAGTGGTGCAATTTGTAGTGGTACCGATGTGTTTTAATGGATTTAAAGTGTCAGGAACGACAATTTCTGAATATTTTAACACATAGCAATTGGAATATGTTTTATCTACGCAATCACAACCATTTTTACCATGAAACACATCAAATTTACGAAAAATTACATATTTTTGTGACTGCTTCGTTGTACCTATAATGGTGGTATGGTTCCTATAGTCGTCGTATTGTGTTCCTATAGTGGTGGTAAACAAAGATGCATCAAAAACGGTGTATAATATCAATGAAACTTAGTTTCGAAGCTGTTTTCGTATGAATAGCAAGGATTAAAAAATGTATAAATTTGCTTGATGAAACTATTCACTAAAGTACTGCATCACACCTGTGGTCAACCTACACCCGGAAGAGTGTGCTTGATTTGAAGTCAATTTATCATTCAGCCAGATAAGCGAATTTTGGCCTGTTTTTGGTAAATTACCTACATAAAAATCATTTCTGTTGCTTATTTTAGTGAAAACAGTACCTCATGCCAAAAATTTCCTCGAAAAAATCTAAAACGACCTGTATTTATTGATTTTATAACTATAACCACTATAGGAACATGCCTGTTTTGTGTACCTATAATGGCACTATGGTAAAAAACACTTAAAAATGCATAAATATGGTCAAAAGGCAAATAATTTTAGTAAAACAATAACATTACATAACAGTTATGTTGAAAAACTAATAATTGCGTGGTTATGTGGTCGTTTAGAACGTTAACAGAAAAATGAGTTTCGTTATGAAATCCTAAGGATTTTGGAAAAATGTTGACCCATTTCACAAAATAATGGATTTTTCGATCACTAAGTAACGGAATGGCCTCATTTAAATTTTAAACCCTTTGTAAAAGGCTAAAGAACATTTAACACTAACTTGAATAACTTAATTACTTTTAATTTGCCCTATGAACCGCATTTTAGAGCAATAGCACCACTATAGGTACATTTACCCTATAGGTTTAACAACTGTTCATGAACAAAAATAATTTCGAAAACACCACTAGACACTACAGAGCTGCACAAAAAACTGGTTGGCCCTTGACTATCGCAGCAAATGTTCGCTGTACGTTTGAACAGCTGTCACATTTATGCGCACGGTTAAGCCACCCGCCGGTTAATCCGCCCCCGGATGTACTGTATATATATACAGTGCAGCGCCGTTTATCCGGGCTTCTCGGGACTTGACCTCGCCCGGATATGCGAATAACACGGATAATGAGTCAAATGATATATTTTATCACCTATTCCTGAATTATTTTTGGAAAATTATCTTATTTTTTGATAAAAGGAACCCAGTTTTTATTAACTTGATGGTTTTCACATAAGAATACAGGCGGTCCCCGAGATACACGGTTATTGGGGACCGAAAACGGCCGAAATATACCGCGTATCTCGAATTTCCGCGTAAGTCGAATCTCGTGGTTTTCAGCTAAAATAATACTAATTTTTGTGTAATTTTGGCAGTAGGGGGCGGTTTTAGTCACTTTATGAATTATTTGATATGATTCTGACTGAATATAACATTTTTAAACCTTTTGAAATAGTTTTTAACATTGGATGGAAACGGAAATTATTTGGCAATTTACCATTGATGTGTCAAATCAGTACAATTTGCTCAAAGAACTGTCAAATTTAGAAAACCGCGTATCTCCGAATCCGCGTATAAGAGGTACCGTGTATCTCGGGGACCGCCTGTATTTGAAATTTGCCTTGAATTATCGTGTCTTTTGTTATGACAATGTGCTCTTTTAACCGCTTTTTCAAATATCCTCATAACGCAATGTCACCTTTGTATGGAACTGTCATTTCTCAACAGCACGGATACACGGATAGCCGGATAAAAGGTACCCGGATAAACGGCGCTCCACTGTATTTATATACAGTCTGTTCCCGAGTTACGCGGTTTCTGTGTTCCCGACGAATCCGCGTAACTCGAATATCCGCGTATGTCCAATTTCACATTTTTTGAATAAAATACTATTCAGTCATCAGATTTTTTTTATTTTGTTTAGTACTTTTATACACTTTATCATTTATTTGATATAATTTGTGCGAAAAATTCTAATATTTCTGGCTTTTAAGCGGTTTCAATTTGTTAGCAAAAATGCAATTCATACTGAACTTGAAGCAAATTGTACTGATTAGACATTTGATCTGTCAAATTTAGAAAATCGCGTATCTCCGAATCCGCGTAAGTCGAGAACCGCGTAACTCGGGAACAGACTGTATGTATGTATGTATGTACGTATGTATGTATGTATGTATGTATGTATGTATGTATGTATGTATGTATGTATGTATGTATGTATGTATGTATGTATGTATGTATATATATATATTATATATATATATATATATATATATATATATATATATATATATATATATATATATATATATATATATATATATATATATATATATATATATATATATATATATATATATATATATATATATATATATATATATATATATATATATATATATATATATATATATATATATATATATATATATATATATCAATTTTTATATTTGATGGTTAGGCTATATTTTGGCTGAAAATTCCGTGATTCGACTTACGCGGAAATTAGATAAGCGGTTTTTTGTCGGTTCCCATTGATAGCGTATCTCGGGGACAGCCTGTAAAGTTAAATCGCGTATTTCGGGGAATGTGTGTGTTTTGTTACAAGGATTTTGGGCTATCTACTCTTCCATTGTGTGTTTGTGTAATTGAAAATATAATTGTACATATAATAAGACTAGAATAATACTACAAGCAAACTCATTGGTTTACTTCACAAGCACAATTCTTACCGGTACAATCAATCCCGTCCAAAGTAGTAAATTTGTTTCATCTACAAGAATGTCACGAAAGGATTTCATGCCTGACGATCGGATGTCTGCCAGTTCCTACAAGAGATGCCAACAGGAAAATCAGATGAAAAAAGAGCCACACAACCATAACATAGAACATTTCGGTGGATGTCCAACTACATGTTAGGAGTAAAAACATCATGTTGATAACGTCGCTTAATTTATAACACTTTAACAAAATCTGTACCATCGAAAATGTATTTAACCATTTAATTGAGTATCAGTTCATCAATCATAACACTGATAACACTGAAGCCGCGCTAAGCCCTCATTCCTATCAATATCATTAATAACTTTAGTTTTATTCTGTTTTTTTACTACACACTTTTAAGCCAACGAAATATCCGAAAGTAATACTACAAAAATCAACTTACTTTTTGCAATCTTCGTGTGGCTGCCATTTTGCTAAGATATATTAAATAAAGGTTGTTATTTCCTGTTTGGCAGCTAGATTATCATCAAATTGAAAGATTCAACCTAATTGCGTTTTATGTCAAGTAAGACACTCCCAATGAGCAAGCCCAGAGTCCATTTACCAACCTAAGTGACATTTGTAAAAAAAATTCCATGAAACGAATTCGGGCAGTCTGCGAGCTCGCAGAAAATCCGTTTGTTAACATATATGCATGCGGTAAAGAGAGTTGCAGACTGGTGACATTCATTTGATGAAAAATAATGTTGTTAATTTTATGTTTTTTTAGTTATATATACACATAGATTTTTTAGTTATATATTTTAGTTATATATATGTACACATAGACATTGGTGTATACATGCAAATTAATAGATATTTGTATTGATTTAGGTTACAAAAAATCAGTATTTCAAAACAGATTTTAACTCATTTATTTTTGCCTCAATTAATACATTACTGTTTTGTAAATGGTATTTTTAATTTCTGCATAAATTTTGAAATTATTTATCTAAAAAATGTGAATGAAATCAGATTATACAAGAGCTTCCGACTACCATCTACCTAGTCGAAATAAATTCGATCGACAACGAGCGTATGCGATACCAATTGTCGACAAAATTGTCGACTGCTCGATATTTTACATAGGGTTTGTCTACTGGTCGAAACTGACTTTGCGATTTCGATTGCGATCAAATTAACAATTCGTATGCGATGCCAAAGTGAAAGTGCCTATCCAAATCCATATTCCACAAATATTTGTAAAAATGCTGGTTTGGTTCTGCTTTTCTTTTTGGCATTTTGTTCCTATTTTTGGCATGCTGTGTTCCGATTTTCGGCAACGCAAATACAGGTCAGAAAATGTTTTAATCAATGTAAATAGGTAAATACAAAATTAGCCAAAAACGCTTATCGGCCAATTTTGGCATGTTAAAGATTGAATTCGCCTTTTGCAGTAGATAAAAAGCATCAAAGTTCCAGGTGGTCCTTCTAAATAGCGCCTAAGCAGCTTCCTTAGGCCAAAAATGCACGGACCGGAATTTCTCGACCGCGGAATTCCACCTGCTGACAAATCCATTTACAAAGTGTCAACGGCAACTTTCCCGAACTGTCATATCCATACATTTTTCAGCAAGCGGAATTCCGCGGCCGCGAAATTCCGGTCCGTGTATTTTCGGCCTTATGCTACAATGCCGGGGATTATTTTTCTTTGTGTTTTATTTTCTAGCAAGCGTCAAGGGCCACCTCGTACCGTTTTCATGCATTAAAAAGCTATAAAGTTCCAAGTTCGGTACGCTTTCTTAACAAGCCTTCAAGTTCCATCGTGAACCATCACATCACACATCAACCTAATCAGCTACAAGGCTCCTGAGAGTACCATGTGCCTGTTCAAAGGCTTAATAGTTCCGCAAAGTACCGTCTATCTCTTAATCAGCCACAACCCAACTAGCCAGCTCATACTTTAACCTTTAAGTTGGCAACCGGATACCCGGGTATTTTTTTCAACTTTAAACTGCCATAACTTTTGATTCATTGCTTTTATTGACCTGAAATTTGCCGTAGCCTCCCAACTTTTAATTTATGATTTTTTGGTGCATAAGTTGTAATTTTAAACAGCCTGTAAGTATTTTATTTTGATTTTTTTTTTAACTTTACCACGTAAGTTGGCAACCAGCATACCCGGGTATTCCATACATTTTGTATGTAGAATGACGTTTCTCTTCTACCTCTTTTCGTATTGTGCTTATTTTCGAGTCAAATTCAAGCGATTCCAAATTTCAATATGACCGTTATTTTTATATTAAAATGAAAAAAAAACTTAATGAATAAATGAAATAGAAGAGAATATATAGTCGGCATTACTTGCTTACAGCATTAAAATATAGAAAGCATTGTTTACCTATGAAAATCGTTAATTTTTTGCATCAAAACGTGTGGAATACACGGGTATGCCGGTTGCCAACTTACGTGTGTAAATCTGGTTGCCAACTCTACGGTTAAAGCTGATTTGGGGCTGTTTAACGAAAAATCGTCCCGATGTCGTAAAATTAGAAACATGCATTTTAGCTTTATTACCATAGCAATGGATCCTATATTGCGCAAAATTTTGTTTACGTTTTTCACGAACCTCAAGTTTTGTCACTTTTCTTCTTTGGCACAACAACCCAAATAGCCAGCTCGTACTTTATAGCTGATTTAGGACTGTTTAACGAAAAATCGTTCCGATGTCGTACTTTGTGGCTGATTAACAGATAGGCGGTACTTTGCGGAACTATGGAGCTTTTTCACAGGTACATGGTACTCTTTGGAACTTTGCGGCTGATTAGCACTATGTGTAGGGTTCATAATAGAACTTGAAGGCTTGTTAAGAAAGAGTACAGGCGGTCCCCGAGATACACGGTTAATGGGGACCGAAAACGGCCAAAATATACCGCGTATCTCGAATTTCCGCGTAAGTCGAATCTCGTGATTTCCAGCTAAAATATCACAAATTTTCGTGTAATTTTGGCAGTAGGGGGCGGTTTTAGTCACTTTATGAATTATTTGATATGATTCTGACTAAATATAACAGTTTTAAACCTTTTGAAAAAGTTTTTAACATTGGATCGAAACGGAAATTATTTGGCAATTTACAATTGATGTGTCAAATCAGTACAATTTGCTCAAAGAACTGTCAAATTTAGAAAACCGCGTATCTCCGAATCCGCGTATAAGAGGTACCGTGTATCTCGGGGTCCGCCTGTACTTAACTTGGTGGAACTTTATAGCTTTTTAATGCATGACATCGGTTCAAGGTGACTCTTGTCAAAGTGTCAAAGACGGACGCCGGCAATAATCTCAATGCTGCTGTACAAGTTAGATTCGTTAATTGAAGAATGAATATTGAGTGAAGTGATTGTGAATTATCAGTAATTTGTGTAAAATTGTGTGTAATTCATCAATACAAAAGATTTAGAAATATACATATGTTTTTAAACGAAACAAATCTTGTTGTTTATTTCATCGATGACGCTTGCTTGAAAATAAAACACAAAGAAAAATAATCCCTGGCATCGTGGCATAAGGAAGCTGCTTAGGCGCTGTTTGAAAGACTCACATAGAACTTTGATGCTGTTTATCTACTGCAAAAGGCGAATTAGAGCAGCGATCTTTAGCGTGCCAAAATGAGCTGCTTAAGCAATCCTGGCTATTTGGGAACCGTCGTCAGTCAAGGCCTGCCCGTATCCACTAGTGAAGTGAGCTTGGCTTTCAGTGACTTTTCGTTACCATAGCAGGATAGTCAGTCCTACGTATGGAGGCACGGTCTATACGGGGTTTGAACCCACGACGGGCATGTTGTTAAGTCGTACGAGTTGAAGACTGTACCATCAGACCGTCCCATTTGTCACTTTTAGTGAACTTTATTTCTTGGCTGGTCAAGGCAAGGATAATGTATTTAGAAGGTTGATGTTTATCGCTTTGCTGTGTGATATTGTGGGAGACATCTGTCACTCTCTGCAATTTCATTACCCTGCACCAGCCCAAGGTGTTTTAAAATGACAAGGTGAAGTTGTTCAGAGCAAAATGACATTTCTCGACTTGACATAACTATTCCGGTGGCTCCCGTGTTAAAATCGTGGATAGCTGATGCGAGGTAGTGAAATTTGTATGCAATGAGTGACAGCCCAAGTGCCACAAATCCACTAAACGACCACTAAACGCCTTCTAAACGACTCAAGCTCTCTACCTAAACGGAATATAGAAAGACTTCGTTTAGCAGACGGCAAACGACTCATGCATTCTAAAAATAGCAAAAAAAAAGCTGGTGGCGCTCTCTGTTGGTGGGATACCCCAACCAGTGGAGCTTCATCGCTTGGAGGAGAGCTTTCTCATTTCCTCTGTACTGTTGTATGGTTTCGCATTGAAGTTATGCATCGCTAGAACCAGAACGGCGATACGACTGTTTAAATACTAAACTCCAACGGAAACCACCAGCACTGAAGCAAGTGAGATTTGAGTAATGGTCGTTGGTGTTGATACCCACGTATCTGACCACACGACCATTCATGTAGATTTTTGCTGGGAAATTTAGAAGGCTATTTAGGTCATGATAAGATGAAACTTGTCGAAACACATTGCAAGAAAAGGATAGCAATATAATGATGAGTTGTAATACGCCATCTATTGATCAAACCAATGAAGCTGTGGAGCTTTCATTTTTTTTCGATGGATATTCAATTTTCCATTCGTTTAAGCTTAATCTTTGGCGCTTGGGTAGACATCAATATAATGTGTAAAATGCCGATTTATGGAGTGTGGATGCAAAATACAAATTTTTAGTGCTAAACAATTGTTTATTAAACGAAAACAATTCATTTATCATTTTCAAATAAAAGCAACATTCGTCGCATTTCATAACTGCCGTCGATCCTGGTTTTGTGCTTTTTTCTAAAGCCTCGATGCCCAATTGTTCTACATGACGACTCCTCCTTTCTACCCACTTTTACCTTGCCGGAGCCCCGGGAACAGTTATGTCAAGTCGAGAAATGTCATTTTGCGCAGAACTTCACCTTGTCATTTTAAAACACCTCTCTCAACAATTTCACCTTGTCATTTTAAAACACCTTGGGTCAAGGTTACCGAATTTTGACAAAAACTCACCGTTCCGTAGCAAGGTGTAATAAATGACAAGGTGAAGTTGTTCAGAGCAAAATGACATTTCTCGACTTGACATTTCTCTTCCGTGGGCTCCGGTATAAAAATCGTGGAGGGCTGGTGCGGGGTAATGAAATTTGTATGGAGAGAATGACAGATGTCCCCCACAATGTCGCCCAGCAAAAACGATAAAAATCAATCTTCTAAATACATTATCCTTGGTTCCGTAGCAATAGACGATGCGCAATCTCAGATTGCGCCAAGGTGTTATAAATGACAAGGTGAAGTTGTTCAGAGCAAAATGACATTTCTCGACTTGACATTTCTCTTCCGTGGGCTCTGTTATAAAAATCGGGGAGGGCTGGTACGGGGTAGTGAAATTTGTATGCAGAGAGTGACAGATGTCCCTCACAATGTCGCCCAGCAAAAATGATAAAAATCAACCTTCTAAATACATTATCCTTGGATTGCGTATATAGTTATCGGTCAAACGGATCGGTTTGATACATTTATCTGTCAAAAAAAAAAATACATCTCGGACATATAACCCAAGGTGGATTTAAAAATATCAGGTGGTGGACTCTAGTGCATTTTGACAATTCGTAACTTGACGTAAGGTCCCCAGGATTCAAACTTTGTTTACATTAATTTAATTTTGATCATATAATTTATCTACCCCATTTTTTCGATTAAATATTCTTTAAAAATATATTTTGGACTTCGCGAGTTCTTATTTAACATTAAAACATGGATTAAAGTGTGTTATTTTGTGTTATTCCTTGAAATTTTCTTATGATTCATTGTGTTTTCGACATTTTTGATGATAAAAATTAAGAAAGCATTTTTTTTCAAATTTCAATTAATTCCTCATTATCTACGAGCCGCATGGACAATTTACGTGAGGTTAGAACTCTTACCAACATGATTTAAATTTTCGTACATAAAAAACTCATCAAATCTTTTGTGAATATATCTCATTTTTTTATTAAACCAATAGACACACAAAAATGCACATAATAACAAAGAAATCTTTTCTATTTGCTAAGCTTTGTGTGCGGAAACAAATGTTTAACGGTTCTAAAATGACGTAAAATCCCTCAACTATGGCGATCCCCCAAAGCCCCTAGTCGACCACCTGATATTTTTAATCCACCTTGATATACCTTGAAAATTAATGCGCAATCCAAGGTGGATTAAAAATATCAGGTGGTTGATAAGGGCTTTTGTGGGGTCGCCATAGTTGAGGGACTTTACGTCTTTTTAAAACCGTTTAACATTTGTTTCCGCACACAAAGCTTAGCAAATAGAAAAGATTTCTTTGTTATTATGTGCATTTTTGTGTGTCTATTGGTTTAATAAAAAAATGAGATATATTCACAAAAGATTTGATGAGTTTTTTATGTACGAAAATTAAAATCATGTTGGTAAGAGTTCTAACCTCACGTAAATTGCCCATGCGGCTCGTAGATAATGAGGAATTAATGTGAAAATTGAAAAAAATAATGATTTCTTAGTTTTTATCATCAAAAATGTCGATAACACAACGAATTATAGAATAAATTCACGGAATAGCACAAAATAACACATTTTAATCCATGTTTTAATGTTAAATAAGAACTCGAAAAGTCCAAAATATATTTTTAAAGAATATTTAATCGAAAAAATGGGGTAGATAAATTATATGAACAAATGTAATAACTGTGTTTACAAGTTTGAATCCTGGGGACCTTACGTCAAGTGACGAATTGTCAAAATGCACTAAGATCCACCACCTGATATTTTTAAATCCACCTTGGTGTGGCACCAAGGACCGTAAAGATATCAGGTCAAGTTCAAGGACCTAAAGATATCAGGTCAAGTTATAAGCCCGTTTTGACAGCTAGGTGGAAGAAGAATCGACGAAGAAAACTGACAGTTAGTTTTCCGCTTTTGGCGAACGCTTCAAGTTCTCGAAGAAAAATTTCCATTTTAAATTACGAACTGTGTTCTAATAAACTAAAATATTCACCCAAATTGATCTCCACCAAATATTGACCATGCAAAACGTAAACAATCCATCAATACATATACAAGCGGAAAACCATCTGTCAAAATCGGAGCCCAGGGGGGGGATCGCCAAAAGCGCTATAACTACACCTCATTATACATTCCACCTTGTGTGGCACGTAATGATTTCTTCTTTATTAGCTGTCAGAGCTCGGTGTGATTTTGAAAGCTGTTCCAGACTAGTCCACGTTTTCATTGTAACTCCGCAATGTCTAATACCAAATATGTTAATTTTGCTAGAAGAAACAAGTGTAATGTGTTCAAAGTTAATAATAATCGCATTTCAAAACATGATGCCATCGGTGATGCGAATGAAAAATGTTTTCCTCACAAAACGAAATCGAAACGCTCTATAATGCATATTACAGTTACGGAAGAGGAAGAGGAAATCCAAATGCTGCGTAGACGCTACAATGACAAATTCTCAGTTTCTAAAGTTATTGAAACGTTCCAAGATTTTCCGCTCTCAAAGAAAACCTTAGCTGGATTAGCCGAAGCAGATTTCACTAGACCCACCGTCATTCAACGGGAATCTATATTGCCTGCTATATTCGGTAAAGATATTCTCGCGGCAGCGAAAACGGGTAGTGGAAAGACATTAGCTTTTATCATCCCTATCCTCGAACGATTATTCGTGGAGAAATGGACCCGCATGGATGGTTTAGGAGCTCTCATAATAACACCAACACGTGAACTGGCTGTACAGATTTACGAAACTATGACACAGGTCGGACGGCATCACGATTTTACCATTGGTCTTCTTATTGGAGGTCAAAATCTCAAATACGAGCGAAATCGCCTGCACAATCTGAACATAATAATCGGCACTCCCGGTCGTCTGTTACAACATATGGATCAAAATCCTTTATTTGATACAACAAACTTGAAAATATTGGTACTGGATGAAGCTGACAGATGCTTGGATATGGGATTCTCGGCTACAATGGATTCCATCATCGAAAATCTTCCAGAAGTACGACAAACTGTATTGTTTTCTGCAACACAAACGAATTCTGTTCGTGATTTAGCCAGAGTGAAACTAGTGAACCCTGTTCAAATTGCTCCACACGAGCATGAACAAATCGCCACACCGGCGAAATTACAGCAAAGCTACGTTGTAGTTGATCTTGCTAACAAACTGACCATGCTTTGGTCATTCCTGCAAACCCATCCTAAACAAAAAGTTATAGTATTTTTTTCCACTTGCAAACAGGTGAAATATTTCTACCAGGTATTTAAGAAGCTTCGTCCGACCTCTTTACTGTTACCATTGTATGGGGGAATGAACCAAGAAAAGCGTAACAAAATATATGGTGATTTTTGCAAAAAGAAAACAAATGTATGCTTGTTAGCCACAGATGTAGCATCGCGTGGGCTGGACTTCCCTAAGGTTAACTGGGTGGTTCAAATTGATTGCCCCGAAGACGTTGCCCAGTACATACATAGAGCCGGACGAACTGCAAGGTTGAATACAAGTGGTGAAAATTTACTCGTTTTGCTCCCGCACGAGGTAGATCCAATGTTAGATTCTCTAGAAAAGAACAAAATACCTATTAAGCAGATTAAAATTGATGAACGTCAGTTATTTTCACCACTGCTGAAAATCCAATCACTGCTTGCCCAATCCCCAGAATTAAAAGAGAGTGCAAAACGAGCTTTTGTTGCATACATCAAATCAATAGCCCTGATGAAGAATAAGGAAGTGTTTCAATTGCACAATTTAAATTTAGATGAGTTTGCAAACTCTTTAGGATTGAGTAACACTCCGCGTGTACGTTTTGTTTCTCGTACGTTGGAAAGGAAACGAAGTAAAATCTTAAATACTTCCGATTCTGAAAGTAAAATCAAAATTACTGGCATCGAAACTAAGGATAGCAGCGATGAAGAACAAGATCTGGATGATTTTCTACGAATTAAACACATTCATAATAGTTCACATTGCTTTGCATCGGATGATCTACAGGCTTCCAATGTTACTACTGAATCAGAAGATGTAAAAAAGATACAAAAAAAACGAATATCTAAGGTCAAGCTAGTAAAGAAGTCCCTACATATGAGTAAACGAATCGTATTTGATGAAGATGGTGCCCCGGTTAATACAAACGGTGAGCAATCGAACAAGTTCTACGATTTGAAAGATGCACGGTTTAGACTAGAACAACAAGATGCGGATGATAAAAAGCGTTATAAAGCATTAAAGAAAGCAAAAAGAATGATTATAAAAGAAAAGGAACGTAAAAGGCAAGTTGACGATTCTTGTGTTCTGGCTGATGATTTTGGCAGCGAAAGCGAAAATAGCGTTTCACTTGATTGGCTTCCTGATCCGGATAAAGTGTATGGAAAAAGAAATCATAATGGAAAACAAGTAGATTATAAACACGCTTCAGGAAGCTATGATTTTAAAGATACAGTCAAAAGAATACGTGTACTTCAAAATGCTCAAGCATTGTCCTTAAATGATACAGAACAACTGGCCATTAATTTGCTAAAATAGTATTTCCGACGATCGTGTCAAATCAGAACATAATAGTGGTCTCTCCAACAACGAAGTAAAAAAATACAAGTATGCAACGGAATGTTGATTCAATGATCTTTTGTTTTTCTTTTTTGTAAATGGTGTGTGTCTTACAAATATGTTTCAATAGTAGTGGGTAATTTATAGTTGATAACATCGTTTCTGAACTAATAAACATTTAACAGATTATAGCTGAAGTATTTTATTTGTATACGATACATTCTACAAATTCGCTTTCAGATATATTCAGCATTGAAATCCTACTCATGATTCAGTTATTTCAAATAACTAAAGAGATTTTCTCTAAACCATTCTTTCGTAAATTGAAGATGATTGCCCTCACACTCGAGAAATACGATTTTATTTTGATCGTCCATCTTTTTTAGACCAAGTCGATCCTGAAAAAAAGTAAGTAGAATTAAATTTGTGGCGGGCGAAAAGTAGATGTTACTTTACCTCGATATAGATATTGGTTTCCTTGAGGCCCTGTATTTCTTTATCCTGTCCAGGTTTGTAATAACCAAACCATTGGGTTTGTAATGGTTGAACAATGCTATCATTATTAAATTGAACCATTACAAATTTATTCAATTTTTGTAAATTTTTCACATAGGTTTTGTTGATGAACTGCTCGTTATTAATATCCGCTAAAAATGTGCTAGAAGTTCTGTATTTACTTTCATTCAGCGGATCATGCCAATACGTGGCTTGAACGAGAAAATTTTGCATCAAATCTGTATATGCGGCATAGTTTAGAAGCAGCCGAAACCGTTCACATGTTCGACTGCTTATTGAAGGACAGTTTGGTAATCCAAAAACCCCCTGATGTTGACCACCCAATGTAATCAAATTATGTATGCGTAGAGTTGAACATCTTTGCACCAGTGCTCGCCTGGAAGATACCAATTTTATTCCTTAATGGTCGTATTATATACATGCCTTCATACGCGAATAATTAAGGGACGGGCGTGACATGAATTACAAACATACAACTCAATACTCACAAAAACTGACTTCCCTGAGAAAATCCAATAGCATTGAATCCACCCTTCAATTGAGCATCCGTGCTTAGATCTTCACAAACCATATTGACCTGTATTAAAGTGCGATTGTTAATCTGTAGGGAACACTGTTTGTTCGAATGTTACCTGTTGATTGGGATGAATTAAGTAACCACTTTTAAAATCTTCAGTTATAGAATTTCCGATTTCAATCGATTTTACGTAAACATTGATTTCAGATTCTAGAAATTTTGTCACACCGCCCAAACTGAACGGAAAGCAACATGTATCACCTGAAGATTAAAAACAAACAAATACAAATTACAAAAAAAAATCAAACAAATCCAACATAACTTCTTGCATAACTTACCCATGCCGTGCCACAAAACAATAGGTAATTTCTCACTAGAAACTTGCACTTTTGTTGTGAGTGCAATGAAGTAGAAAATAACCACTTCAAATCTAGTATGTTGCATGTTTATGCAGTCACACATCAATTGTGAGACCAAAATGAACTTGGTGTTTGTCTTATCAACGTTTGTTATTAGTTTACTTTTAATTAGATTTTCATGAATTTTAAAATCACGGATGAATAAGAAAGAGCTCTTCTAAACTATACCACACTAGACACTAAATAGTTGCTTTAAGTAAATATGTTCTGCGGGCCTAGAGGCTAAAGAACTCCGCTGGAGCCAAAGACTCTCTAAACTAATCCAACAACTATAACAATGTTCTTCGGACCGATCCGCTTCATACCATTAAACTGAATAGATGTCACTTATACGATCTTTGTTTTTATAAAGCCGTAAACACACGTTACCGTGCAACCAGACATCCCGCCAAATATAATCGCGCCGTGATAAGGCCTTATTAGACGGAGGAAAATACCGTCATTTCTCGATTGGCATTTATCTGTCAAACTAAGACTTTGGCACAAAAATCCCTCTCGTACAAGGACCGTAAAGATATCAGGTCAAGTTATACAGGGTTTCCTAGCCAATCCGGCATCGTCAAAGCGTTATCGGTCGCCGTAAATACTGTTGCGGGCGTCGTAAACCCTCAATTGGGCACTGTCATTTCTATTCGGGCCTTGTGAAGTATGAATCGGGCAAAGTACAGAATGAATTGGGCCTACTTTATATTTTGTTGCTTTCTAGCTGTAAAACAATAGTTTTTTGCTAGTAGTTGAACTGATATGTAAGAAAATTCACTATTTTTAAGTTTAATCGCATAAAAAATTATTTAAATTCCTTTTTTTAAATTTTTAATTCAAACCCGTACAATGCAATTTGGTTTTACAGTGGAGCGCTGTTTATCCGGGACTTGACGTCGCACGGATAAGCGAATAACACGGATAATGAGTCATATGATATATTTTATCACCAACTCATGGTGATTTTTTGGAAATTTTTCTTATTTTTAATAAAAATAACCCAGTTTTTATTAAGTTCATGTTTTTCGAAAGAGAATTTTTAAAATTTGCCATGAATTACAGTGTTTTTTTGTTATGACAATGTGCTTTTTCAAATATCCTCCTCATAACCCAATGTCACTTTTGTATTGAACTGTCATTTCTCAACAGCACGGATAAACGGAAAGCCGGATAAAAGGTATCCGGATAAACGGCGCTCCACTGTATATTTTAAAAAAAATATAATATGTTTGGTGATTTAATTAGGTAAACATTTTAAAATAATACATAATAAGTTAAACAACATACAAAATACGTATTTTTAAACAACTTGATGGATCAAACACACCGAAGCTATCGACACCTTCAACAGTAGGACACTTTCATTCTGTACTATGCCCGATTCATACTTTACAAGGCCCGAATAGAAATGACAGTGCCCAATTGAGGGTTTACGTCGCCCGAAAAAGTATTTACGGCGACCAATAACGCTTTGACGATGCCGGATTGGCTAGGTAAACCCTGTAAGCCCGTTTTGGCAGCTAGGTGGAAGAAGACCCAAGCGCCACAGATTAAGCTTAAACGACTGGAAAATTGAATATCCATAGAAAAAAAAATGAAAGCTCCACAGCTTCATTGGTTTGATCAATAGATGGCGTATTACAACTCATCATTATATTGCTATCCTTTTCTTGTAATGTGTTTCGGCAAGTTTCATCTTATCATGACCGATATAGCCTTCTAACTTTCTGAGCAAAAATCTATATGAATGGTCGTGTGGTCAGATACGTGGGTATCAACACCAACGACCATTACTCAAATCTCACTTGTTTCAGTGCTGGTGGTTTCCGTTGGAGTTTAGTATTTAAACAATCGTATCGCCGTTCTAGTTCTAGCGATGCATAACTTCAATGCGAAACCATACAACAGTACAGAGGAAATGAGAAAGGTCTCCTCCAAGCGATGAAGCTCAACTGGTTGGGGTATCCGACCAACAGAGAGCGCCACCTGCTTTTTTGCTATTTTTAGAATGCATGAGTCGTTTGCCGTCTGCTAAACGAAGTCTTTCTATATTCCGTTTAGGTAGAGAACTTGAGTCGTTTAGAAGCCGTTTAGTGGTCGTTTAGTGGATTTGTGGCACTTGGGGAATCGACGAAGAAAACTGACAGTTAGTTTTCCGCGTTTGGCGAACGCTTCAAGTTCTCGAAGGAAAGTTTCCATTGGAAATCACGGGCTGTGTTCTAATTAATTAAAATATTCACCCAAATTGATCTCCACCAAATATTGACCATGCAAAACGTAAAAAATCCATCAATACAGGCGTCCCCCGAGTTACGACCCCCTCGAGTTACGACGATTCGCAGTTACGACGATTTTAATTTTGACAGTTTAAAGTTGTCATTGAAATGAAATTGATATATTTTTTGAATTTCTGTGCTGATAATCGTTACAAACACATTTCCACAGAATTCACAACTCCCCAGTCTTGAATATCTACACACTTAAAAATATTTCACGACCTCGGTTAAAAAAACTGCCGAAATCCGTCGTCTCTTTCGATTCTTGCTGATATGTCAGTTGAAACAACCCAGTAGCCGAAAATCAGTACCATTTAAAACTGAAATATCAGTTAAATAAATATTTGAACCGAAACTCGGCAACACAATATGCCGAGCACATACGTTAACACTGCTGTCACCGAGATAATCCGTCAAAATAACCGAGATTTCAGCTTTACTACTTGCATTAGCCGAGGCTCGGTATTCTATCTGTCATTCGCCATTCTGTTAATCTCGTGCTAATGAAACGAAAACCTGTCGGAGTGATGTTGTGATGTAAAATAAAAAATGTAAAAAAAGTGAAAATGAGTCTCTCAGCGTGAAAAAAACGAGAATCAGTAGCGTGCGATCGAGCACAGGTATGGAGCGGGGTTGGAAACTCCATCAGCGCACGCAACCGGTGCTCTTCAGAGCGTCGCTCGGAGCAGTCCCTATTCAAGGATCAGATGAGGAAGCTAATCCGGTTGGTTCAACCTTTGCCAGACCGTTCAGACTTCCAGGATTCATTTCCGGTCACCTACACGAGGTAAGTATCAACACTCGATCACATGAAATCTAAAAAGGGTTTACTCAGACTTGTTTCACTCTGCCCGCTTTACAGAACCGTGCCTGTACCAGTGCCCGCTCCTTGTCCGGCTCATTTTCCTGTACCGGTACCACATCCAAACGCTGTGCCCCATCCGGCGGTTGAATCGGCGCCTGTCCCAACGCTTTCCATCACATCAAAAAAACCCATTTGATACGCAAATAAAATCACTAAAATAAAAATAAAATGTTTTTATATTTAGCCGAGATCTCGATTTGTTCTAACCGAAAATCTCGGTTAAACGTAAACGTCAAAACAAAATGACATTAACCGAGATGTCGGCAACATAAATTTTACCGAGATCTTTGCCGAGATCTCAGTTGTGCAGATGTCGGCAAAAATTAACCGAGATTCGGCAAATTTTTTTAAGAGTGTATATCGTATAAATTTTACCCCAAAAGCCGTTTACAAATTATCGTACATTATTTGAAATAAAATACTAGATTTCATTGATTCCTACTCTACAATTTTGGTTATACACTTTAAGTTCACAGATATTCGACGTACGACTATTTCGACTTACACCTTGCTTTGGGACATTTTTTCAGTCCCAAATACAGGCGGTCCCCGAGATACACGGTACCTCTTATACGCGGATTCGGAGATACGCGGTTTTCAAAATTTGACAGTTCTTTGAGCAAATTGTACTGATTTGACACATCCATTGTGAAATACCAAATAATTTCCGTATTGATCGAATGTAAAATACCATTTAAAAAGGTTTAAAACTGTTCAATTCATTAGAAACATATCAAATAATTAATTTGGTGACTAAAACCACCCCCTACTTGCAAGATTGCACGAACATTAGTGATATTTTAGCTGGAAATCACGAGATTCGACTTACGCGGAAATTCGAGATACGCGGTATTTTGCGACCGTTTTCGGTCCCCAATAACCGTGTATCTCGGGGACCGCCTGTACAGTCGTAACTCGGGGGACACCTGTACATATACAGGCGGTCCCCGAGATACACGGTACCTCTTATACGCGGATTCGGAGATACGCGGTTTTCTAAAATTGACAATTCTTTGAGCAAATTGTACTGATTTGACACATCAATTGCAAATTGCCAAACAATTTCCGTTTTGATCGAATGTTAAAAACTATTTCAAAAGGTTTAAAACACTTATATTCAGTCAGAATCATCAAGTAATTCATAAAGTGACTAAAACCGCCCCCTACTTGCAAAATTACACGAAAATTAGTGATATTTTAGCTGGAAATCACGAGATTCGACTTACGCGGATATTCGAGATACGCGATATTTTGCGGCCGTTTTCGGTCCTCATTAACCGTGTATCTCGGGGACCACCTGTATAAAGTTGCTCAATTTTGCAAACAGAGATACTCGCCTCGCGCGACATTTTTGCTTCATCCGAAATAATCGAATTATCTAGTTTATTTATAAGCCAGATTAATGCCAAACGTAATAAAATAGATTTTAACACCTTCTAAATACATTATCCTTGGTTTGATGTCGTGTTCGATTGGTGCTAGAGCGCCGGGTAAGTGATTTTTTTTTGCCGTTGGTATTGGATTTCATTCGATACATCATTATTGAATGATTTGTTATGAATTATAGGCAGCTTTACTCACTTTATATATATATATATATATATATATATATATATATATATATATATATATATATATATATATATATATATATATATATATATATATATATATATATATATATATATATATATATATATATATATATATATATATATATATATATATATATATATATATATATATATATATATATATATATATATATATATATATATATATATATATATATATATGTTACCATGTGATTACATCATGTGATCACAGTATTCATTGAGATGAGAGAAATATATTAATTGTTGAATAGCCTTCAAGCTGAACAGTCGTGTCTTCAATTGTTTCATTTTGTACATTACAATGTTTGGCGACGAGGATTTGAGTGAATTAGAGTTTTATCAAACATAAAAAATATAAGAAGAATTTCAAGACTTTAATCTAGAAGTACTTCGAATTTCAAGACTTTGATCTAGAACCACATCGAAAATGGCTACACCTCAAGATGAAACATTCAAGCAGTTTCTTATGGAAATGGTTTCAGACATGCAGCGTAGTTCTTTGAACCAAGCTACCGTACCAGTGGAGTTTGTACCCGAAGCGCTCGCAAATAGTATTTCGGAATTTTCATTCGATCCTGAAAATGGTTTAACTTTCGATCGGTGGTATTCAAAATACGAGGACAGTTTCTTGCGTGACGGTGAAAATCTTGAAAATGCTGCCAAAGTGAGACTGTTGCTGAGAAAACTCAGTGTCACTGTTCACGATAAATATCAACATTTCATTCTACCGAAGCACCCACGAGAGTTTTCATTCGAAGATACAGTTAAAAAATTGAAAACGTTGTTTGGCACAAGATCATCATTGTTCAGCAAACGTTATAAGTGCTTCGAAACATCAATGTGTGCTGAGGAAGATTTCATTTCTTATGGGGCAAGAGTGAACAAACTATGCGAAGATTTCGAAGTGAATCGCCTAACAGCAGATCAATTCAAATCGTTAATTTTCGTCATTGGATTACGTTCACCAAAGGTAGCTGATTTTAGGACGAGGATACTGGCAAAACTGGATGAAGAAGGAGTTGAATTAACACTAGAAAAATTAGTACACGAATGTGAACGGATGCAAAACTTGAAACTCGACACTGCGCTTGTGGAAAAGAAAACATCGGTAGATATATCAGTCTGTGCAATCAAACAGAATCATCTTCTATCATCACAATCTGATCCACGGGCTAAGGTAGGCGATTATAAAAAACTTCCTAAAACACCATGTTGGCAATGCGGTGGGATACACTTATCAAAAGATTGCCCGTTTCAAAAGCATTTTTGCAAAGCATGCCACAAAGTAGGCCATAAAGAAGGTTACTGCAATTGTGTTACACCAAAAGCAAAAAAGCAGGACTTCGTGAAGAATCCTAAGACAAATGCAATATTTTCCGTTCTACAGCTAAATGGAAAATCACTTAGGAAATTTTTACAAGTAACCATACTAGGCAAAAGCATTTGTATGCAATTTGACACTGCATCGGACATAACCATAATTTCAAAACAATCATGGTTGAAACTTGGATCACCAGAACTTAAACCTACTAATCATTCAGCAAGGTCTGCTTCTGGAAACATGTTGAACATATTAGGCGAACTTACTAGCACTGTTCAGTTCAAAGATGTTTTGAAAAATGCATCATGCTTTGTATCAGAAAACTCCAATTTGAATTTGTTCGGATTAGATTGGATCGAATTGTTTGGTTTAGAATCACAGCCTCTCTCATCAATTTGCAATCGTGTTCAATCATTTCAAACACCAATTTTGCAATACAAAGAGGAATTTCCAAACGTTTTCAATGAACATCTTGGTCTGTGCAAAAAAACAAAAGTCAAGCTGTTCTTGAAACAGGATGCTCGTCCAATTTTCAGACCAAAGCGTCCGGTGCCATTTACTGCATTTTCAAAAGTTAACGAAGAGATCGATCGTTTGGAAAAATTGAACATTATCACGCCTGTCGATTTTTCTTCGTGGGCTGCACCTGTAGTTATCGTTAAAAAGCCGAATGGAAAAGTGCATATATGTGCAGACTATTCCACAGGTTTAAACGCTGCTTTTGAATCAAACCACTATCCATTACCTGTTCCGGAAGAGATTTTTGCAAAACTTAATGGATCAAAGGTTTTTAGTATCATTGACCTTTCAGATGCATATCTGCAAGTCAAAGTCGATGATCCCTCCAAAGAATTGCTAACCATTAACACACATAGGGGTCTCTACCGGTTCAATAGATTAGCGCCTGGGGTAAAATCTGCTCCTGGAGCATTCCAGCAGCTCATGAGTGGTATGATATCGAATCTTGAAGGTACTGAATCTTTTCTGGACGACATTATAGTGTTCAGCAAAACAGAACAAGATCATCACACATTTTTAAGAGCACTTTTCAAGCGTATGGAAGATTACGGGTTTCACCTTAAGGACGAAAAATGCAGTTTGCTTCAACAACAAATAAAATATTTGGGACACATCGTAGATGCTAGCGGAATTCGTCCAGATCCTTCCAAAATTGAAGCAATAACAAACATGCCTGCACCTACCAATGTTACAAGCCTTCGTTCATATCTTGGTGCTGTAAACTTTTACGCGAAGTTTGTAAAGAACATGCATCAATGGAGACGGCCCTTGGATGAATTATTAAAGAAGGATGTTTCATTTAATTGGTCAAATAACTGTGAATATTCCTTCAACAAAATTAAAGAAATATTGCATTCAGATTTGCTTTTAACACATTATGATCCAAAGAACGAAATCATCATAGCAGCGGACGCATCAAAATATGGCATAGGCGCAGTGGCCATGCATCATTTTGCGGATGGCAACATTAAAGCAATTGCACACGCATCACGTGCACTTTCCAAAGCAGAAATCGGTTATAGCCAGATCGAGAAAAAAGGTTTAGCTATAGTGTTTGCGGTGATGAAATTTCATCGGATGATTTTAGGAAGAAAATTTACACTCCAGACAGATCATCAACCTTTGCTAAGAATTTTTGGATCAAAGAAAGGTATTCCACTGCACACAGCTAATCGTCTGCAAAGATGGGCTTTAGCATTATTATGCTATGATTTTGAAATAGAATACATATCTGCAACTAATTTTGGATATGCGGACGTTCTCTCGCGGCTCATGAACAATTACTCCAAAACAGATGAAGAGTTCGTTATAGCTTCATTACAATCGGAAGAGAACATCACAGCAGTATTGGGTGAAGCTATTGAATCGTTACCTATAACATTCAACATAATTCGAAATGCAACATTAAGGTGTCCTGTGTTGCAGGATGTTAAGAAATTGTGTGAAGAAGGATGGCCTAGACGAGCTGAAACTATCGAAAATGAAGAAGCTCGTGGATATTTTGCTCATCGAGAAGCCATCTCAATAGTAAAAGGATGTCTAATGATGGCAGATCGAATAATAATTCCAGAAGAATTCCGAAATCGCATTTTAAAACAGCTGCATCGAGGACATCCCGGGATAGAACGCATGAAGTCAACAGCGAGAAGTCACGTATTTTGGCCGAAATTAGACAAGCACATTGAAAATTTCGTTAAGAACTGTGATAGTTGCATGAGCCAAGCCAAATCACCATGCCGACTTCAACCACAGCCATGGCCACAAACAACCAGGTCGTGGGAGAGAATTCACATTGATTTTGCGGGTCCATTTTTCGATAAATTTTTATTTATCGCTGTGGATGGTTACTCGAAATGGCCAGAGGTGAAGATTATGCCATCGGCAACAACATCATCCACTATAGAATTCCTCGAAGAGTTATTTGCGCGGTATGGGAATCCATCAACAATTGTTTCAGGTAATGGAAGTCAATTCACATCCACGCAATTCCATAATTTCTGCAAAGAAAATGGAATCAATCATTTAAAATCAGCTCCATACCACCCACAGTCCAATGGTCAGGCAGAGAGATTTGTGGATACTTTAAAACGAGGACTAATGAAAATAAACAAAGGAGAAAAAATAGCGAGATCTCTACAGGTTTTCCTCCAGGTTTTCCGATCAACACCATGCAGAACATTAAACGGAAAAACGCCAGCTGAACTCATGTTCGGAAGGAAAATGAAAACGGTGTTAACTTTGTTGGAACCCGAAAAGGAACATCAAGTCTCAATCAAACAAGTAAGACGAAGCTTTCGGAAGGGAGAAAATGTCTACGCGAAAGTGTATTCAAGAAACAAATGCAGTTGGGCAGCTGGTGTTGTCATCGAGCGGATTGGAAGGGTAAATTACAATATTTTATTAACCGATATACATGGAAGTCGAAAACTCATTCGAAGCCATATCAACCAATTAATGTCAAAAACGTGTGATCAATCAGACGAAAAATCAAAAAGTCCTTTAAATATTTTGGTTGATATGTTTGGACTTAAACGGGAAATAGTAAATGTGGAGACCACAAATGGACAAGAAACAATAGTTACACCACTTCAGCAGAAATATCAAATTTTGAGACCACCAACGAACAAGAGGTAATAGTTGCGCCTAATTCACCATCAATTCCACAATTGGAAACAGCAGATTTGGAAACTGAACAAGAAATAACAATCGCACCTATTCCAGCACTTCTATCAGAAGAACAAGAACAACCATCAAATTCCGTTGATCGTCTAGTTCGAAACAGGACGACCAAAAAGAAATATTAAACGGCCAGAAAGGTTCGCTCCATTTTTCGTAAAATGGAATTAAAAAAAGGAGATATTGTTACCATGTGATTACATCATGTGATCACAGTATACATTGAGATGAGAGAAATATATTAATTGTTGAATAGCCTGCAAGCTGAACAGTCGTGTCTTCAATTGTTTCATTTTGTACATATTATATATATATATATATATATATATATATATATATATATATATATATATATATATATATATATATATATATATATATATATATATATATATATATATATATATGTGTGTGTGTGTGTATATATACCTATATATCTGTATATATATACATATTGTATTTATATATCTTTATTATTATAGATATTTGTATTATATTTATATTCCGATATATTTTATGTTTTTTATATACATTTTCAAAACTGATGAAAATTTATTTCATTGGAAATTGATCACAAAACATTTTCAAAATGTTACATGCCTAGAGTTCAATTCACTTCAATCATTTAAAGCAAAATTTAAAGCAAAACGTTACATTGAAAACAACATTCGTTCCAAATCCGCAGCGCAAAACCTCTCGGATTTCTCCCCATACAAACGGGAACGTTCGACCCCGGCAGGTAGAACTCATTCTTTCACGCCCACGCAAACAATGAGACCCCAAATTTTGAGTGATTCAGGCCGAGGGGTATGAGGAAGCTTGAGGAAGCAAGGAGAAACGCGCTGCGATGAGAGTTCGCATTCTGTTTTACACGCGCGCTTCATTAACACTATTGTGGTCCAACCTGACTACGCAGTCTGTCCACCGGGACGCGCCACTCACCGACAGCAGTCGACGGCTGTCGTATGATGTGTGCGTGAAAGGATATGCGTGAGTTCCCGGGTCGCTGACCAGAGAAGCAAAAGGATAAGGGAGCGAAGAGGGAGAGCAGACACATTCGTGCGGTAGAGCTAGGTTAGGATAAACGGGCCCGTTATAGCATTAGTATAGGAATAGTGAATAAAATTTTATAATAATTTGTGTCGATGCCTTTAAGTCTTGTTTGTTTCGAATTGTTTTAATCCCCGTGCATCCGACACAAAAGTGGCGACGAGGTTTTAAAGTGTTGTAGGCTACATTTTTAACTTGTTAATTCTTGTGTTATAACGTACCCGCCATCGCGTTGAATTGTTCCTGTTCGTCGATACACTGTATTACCGTGTTGTCATACGCGCCGCAATTACCGTGATAAAATTGCACCATCAAGAAAAAGACGCAGGATGAGTAGCCCGGGAGGAGATCCACCAGCAGAGGAATAACGGCGTTTATCCGAATTATTTAATCCAGCATCCGTTTTTCATTACCAGCCTGCCGCACCCACACAAGTAAATCCACCATCGCAAAATGTGTCAAACCCGCCATCACGCGCCCCAACAGTATCAGCAGAAGGGTCAATTATGCTACAAACGTTGAAACTAATGCAACAGCAAATGGCCGAGCAGCAGCAAATTATGGCTCAACTTTTGCAGCAATATTCGCAACCGGCACCTCAACAGCAGCAGCCTTCTCCTATGACAAATAATTTGGAACAGATTATGGATGTTTTAGCAAACAACATTACCGAATTCAGGCTCGAGGCCGAGTCGGGGGTAACGTTTGAGGCATGGTATTCGCGATACGAGGACCTATTCGCGAACGATGCCTCTCGTCTCGATGACAGGGCAAAAACTCGGCTACTAGTGCGTAAACTGGGAACAGCAGAGCATCAGCGTTTCACGAATTTTATCTTGCCCAGTTTACCGCGAGACCTATCGTTTGATAACACAGTGCAAAAGCTAAAACTTCTCTTTGGACATGCTGAATCCCTGTTAAGCAAACTTTACAAATGTTTGCAAATAGCAAAGTCTGGGGGTGAAGACATCCTTGCATACGCCTGCAAAGTTAATCGAGCCTGTGAAAATTTCGAGCTGGCAGGGATGAGTGAGAGTCAATTTAAGTGCCTGATATTTTCATGCGGTTTGAAGGATGAGGAAGATGCAGAGATGCGAACCAAGTTGTTGGCTGAAATAGACAGAAGAAATGATTTAACACTCGAACAACTCGCGGCTGAGTGCCAGCGTATTGCCAGTCTAAAGAGGGATAGTAATATGATTGCATTAGGGAGTGACGAGCAGGTGTTAGCGATTCGCAGAGGTAACCAAAATATTGCATCACGTCAGTACCATCAGAATCCGTATCACAGGTCACAAAACACATTACAAAAGCAGCCCTCATACCCATGCTGGTTATGTGGAGACCTTCAGTGGTCACGCGATTGTTCGTACAGAACGCATCAGTGCCAAAATTGTAATCGTGTGGGTCATCGTGAAGGCTATTGCAAAAGACCTATTCATCAGGAAAAGTATCGGAATTTTTATCGTAGGCCTCATGTGACTAATTTCGTAACCGTTAATTCTTGCAGTGTTCGGGAACGGCGTAAATATGTACATCTAACGATAAATGGGACAGTCGCCAGTCTTCAATTAGATACAGGTTCCGACATAACAATTATCAATCGACTGATGTGGCACCGTGTCGGGAATCCGCGATTGATCCAGCCGGAGGTTCGAGCTAAAACAGCAACGGGAGAAAGTCTACCGATTTGCGGTGGGTTTAAAGCAAACATTACTATTGGAAAAGTAACAAAGCAAGCTACGATCCGCGTAGCTGAGGGAGAAATGTTGCTGCTAGGAGCGGATCTAATTGAGCATTTTAATCTAGCATCAATGCCGATGGACAGTTTTTGTGGGCAAATATCAACTCAGCTCATGCCAACCAACATTAAAACTAAATTTCCAGCAGTTTTTGAAGGTATCGGACTATGTACAAAAGCTCGTATAAAGCTCCAGCTGAAGCAAGATTGTCGACCAGTATTCTGTCCAAAAAGACCGGTAGCATATGCAATGCAGGAAATAGTCGACAAAGAGCTAGATCGGTTAGAAAAATTGGGAATTATTACACCAACGGACCATTCAGAATGGGCTGCTCCGATAGTCGTAGTTCGCAAAGCAAACGGTAGCATCCGAATTTGCGGTGACTATTCCACGGGGCTCAACGCAGCGCTAAAATCTCACGAACATCCGTTACCGATTCCTGAAGATATTTTCGCAAAACTGGCCCATTGTGAATATTATAGTAAAATTGATCTTTCAGAGGCTTTCCTGCAAGTAGAGATTGAGCAAGAGTGTCGATCAATGCTGACCTTAAACACACATCGCGGGCTCTATCTGTATAATCGCTTAGCCCCGGGAGTAAAAATAGCGCCTGCAGCGTTTCAGCAGATAATAGACGCTATGTTAGCTGGTTTACAAGGAACGTGTGGTTATATGGACGATGTGGTTGTTGGCGGTAGAACAGGCAAAGAGCATGACGATAATCTGTTTAAACTATTGAAAAGAATTCAAGAATATGGTTTGTAAAACCTCGAGTTTTACCAATTTGTATTAAACGTTGAACTTATAACAGAGGCACAAAATCGCAAGGCAGAAGAATAAACAGAAGGCTGAAGGTGTTGTCAGTATAACGATCCGTAAACGAATGATCTTTATTTTGACATTCCTCTTATCGCACAGTTGTCACGGTGATGGTCATATTCTGATCCGGCATATTGAGCACTATGGTCTTATCAGGGGTCAAATCTCCAGGATATTACAGCTCGGCTATCCTGACAAACAAATTGACCTCAATTTGAGCGGCTTTACTGTAGAAATCTTCAATACTTATTGAACAGAGCTGGCATGAGAATAACTCACATACTTTCAATCACAACTGCTTTTCTGACCAACATCTCCTCCGGAAGTCTTGCTGAAGTTTACAGAAGTTACAGCCAAGCATAAGGACGATGATGATATCGAAAGGTGTTGATCCTGAATGATGTCGTCATATGATGCGTAAAGTTGGGTCAATTTCAATCACAGCTGCTTTTCTGACCAACATCTCCTCCGGAAGTCTTGCTGAAGTTTACGGAAGTTACAGCCAAGCATGAGGACGATGATGATATCGAAAGGTGTTGATCCTGAATGATGTCGTCATATGATGCGTAAAGTTGGGTCAATTTCAATCACAGCTGCTTTTCTGACCAACATCTCCTCCGGAAGTCTTGCTGAAGTTTACGGAAGTTACAGCCAAGCATGAGGACGATGCTGATATCGAAAAGAACTGATCCTGAATGATGTCGTCATGTGATGCGTGCGGTTGAATCAATCTCATAGTGGGTGTAAGTACTGCTACCGCTGATCGGCATCTCCTCCAGAAGTCTTGCTGACGTTTACAGAAGTTACAGCCAAGCATAAGGACAATGTCGATCAGGATGAACCTGAATACTGAACGACACCACGATGATTGTTGTTCAACAGCTCAGCATGCTACAACTGATGCCACAGCACTCGAACATGACGCGGCGGTAGAGGGTGGTAGCGGGGTCAATCCATAAAGTGGCGGAAGGCAATACACACGATGAATCGGAGGCGATGACAACACGGCGTGCGGTGCACATGCAATAACATAAGTGATGCGCGAAGCTTTTCCAGTATTCCAAGTATGAGCGATGATAAAAGAATAGCCAGCGGCCGTATTCATACTAAATGGCGGTGTCGTCATTGTCGTGCAAGATGAACAAGATGGCGGCCACACTAAATGCAAGGCTGGTGTCTTTGGGGTTGCAGGGATCGATATCGTTGTGGCTGGTGAATCTGGCGTAATCTGGTCTAGCCATGATGCAAATCGTTGCCTAAACATCGAATTAGCTGCCTATACCGGCAAGCACACACAGAAGCTTCTCGTTTTTGCGCATTGCAATGGCAGATGGTAGCGTCATCTCACACACAAACAAACAAACTATTCGATACACAATCTTGTGCCGTGCTGGATTGGACAGCAAAGCAGGTGCAGGCGATAAGACGTATCCCACTTCTGAGATGTAAAACCTCGAGTTTTACCAATTTGTATTAAACGTTGAACTTATAACAGAGGCACAAAATCGCAAGGCAGAAGAATAAACAGAAGGCTGAAGGTGTTGTCAGTATAACGATCCGTAAACGAATGATCTTTATTTTGACATTCCTCTTATCGCACAGTTGTCACGGTGATGGTCATATTCTGATCCGGCATATTGAGCACTATGGTCTTATCAGGGGTCAAATCTCCAGGATATTACAGGTTTCACGCTTAAAGCGGAAAAATGTGCATTTAAGACACAAAGAATCGAATACCTGGGCTACATCATAGATCGCCATGGCTTAAAACCAAATCACGAGAAGATAGAGGCAATACTGAATCTACCGACACCAACAGATATAAGCGGTGTTCGCTCATTCCTTGGTGCAATCAATTATTACGGCAAATTTGTCCCAAAAATGCGCGATCTACGGTACCCTCTCGACAACCTGTTGAAAAACGATGGAAAGTTTGTGTGGACTGACCAGTGCGAAAAAGCGTTTCATACATTCAAAAAGATCTTATCATCGAACTTGCTACTGACTCACTACGACCCGTCAGCTGATATCATTGTAGCAGTAGATGCATCATCGGTGGGACTTGGAGCCCCCATCAGTCAAAAGTTTCAGGACGGATCTGTAAAGGCCATACAGCATGCGTCGGGGGCACTATCGAAAGCTGAGATGAACTACAGTCAAATCGACCGAGAAGGTTTGGCCATAATTTTTGCCGTTACAAAATTCCATAAAATGATCTACGGCCGACATTTTTACCTGCAAACGGATCACAAGCCTCTACTACGCATCTTCGGATCTAAAAAAGGCATACCAGTTTATACGGCGAACCGTCTCCAGAGATTCGCTCTAACGCTGCAGCTGTATAATTTCTCGATGGAGTACGTACCAACAGCAATGTTTGGAAATGCTGACATCTTGTCTCGGTTGATAAAGAACCACGCCAAGCCGGAAGCAGAGCATATCATCGCCAACATCAGTTTAGAAAAAGACCTAAGGTTTGTAGCAGTGCAAGCCATTAATGCATTTCCACTTACATTTGTAGATATACAGCAGGCCACTCCAGCAGATCCAGTATTACGCCAGCTGGTTGAGTACATAAAAAAAGGATGGCCACGAACTAAATCATTAGATTCAGGATTTTTGCAATTTTACCAGCGAAAGGACGCTTTGTTAATAGTGGACGGCTGCATTTTGTTCGGAAAGAGGTTGGTCATCCTGGAGCAGCTTCGTTCGCGCTGTTTGACCCAGCTACATCGAGGACATCCGGGGGTTCAACGGATGAAAGCTTTGGCTCGCAGCTTCGTGTATTGGCCACATCTCGACACCAATATTGCTGACATCGTTGCAAACTGTTCAGCTTGTGCGGTGGCGGCGAAATCACCACCACATTCGGCACCGATACCATGGCCCGAGGCAAAGGCACCGTGGCAACGGGTTGCTGGGCCGATAAATGGAGATTATTTCCTGTTAATGGTAGATTCATTTTCGAAGTGGCCTGAAATCATCAGAACATCACGCATCACAAGTTTATCGACGATAGCGTGTCTAAGATCAGTATTCGCGCGGTTCGGAATGCCGGTAACGTTGGTTAGCGATAATGGCACGCAATTTGTCAGCGCGGAGTTCAAAGAATTCTGCAAGAGAAATGGAATTAGCCACAGGACAATAGCACCGTTTCATCCCCAATCTAATGGTCAAGCTGAGCGTTTCGTCGACTCATTCAAAAGGGCTATAAAAAAGATAACTTTTGGGGGACTGCCCATTCAAGAAGCCCTAGATATATTTCTGCAAACCTATTGTTCGAAACCAAATCCTCACCTAACAGAAAATACTACACCAGCCACGGTTATGTTTGGCAGACCAATTCGCACGCATTTAGAGTTACTTCGAGCACCTCCAGCTATCAGTCCAGGGAGCAGTCAGTACGGTACAGGATTCGAGATAGGCTCCCCTGTTTACGTTAAGATATACCAGCACAATGGTTGGAGATGGACACGCGGGACAATTGTAGACACTTTGGGCAGAGTAATGTACAAGGTGAAGACTGAAGAGCGCGGAATGATCAGGTCGCCTAGAAACCAAATGAGAAGGCGCAAAGTTGATATCGGCCAAAGTGCAGCGAGGATCCGTCCAACGGTTGCGCTAGATGTCCTTTTAGAGGCATACGAGATGCCTCTAGCAACTGAAACTGATAACGCACCAGTAGCAAACACCCCACATCACCCACCGATAGCACCAGAGGTAAGCACACCTTCCGTCCCGCTTACTCCAGTAGCCATGGGGCAAACGACCACTAACCACAGGCGCAACAACGTTCAGCTGGTACATTCACCACGCCGCTCTTCTAGGCTTAGAAGAGTTCCACGTAGGTTTGACGAGTACCAGCTCAATTAAAAGGGGGAGATATTGTGGTCCAACCTGACTACGCAGTCTGTCCACCGGGACGCGCCACTCACCGACAGCAGTCGACGGCTGTCGTATGATGTGTGCGTGAAAGGATGTGCGTGAGTTCCCGGGTCGCTGACCAGAGAAGCAAAAGGTGAGGATAAGGGAGCGAAGAGGGAGAGCAGACACATTCGTGTGGTAGAGCTAGGTTAGGATAAACGGGCCCGTTATAGCATTAGTATAGGAATAGGGAATAAAGTTTATAATAATTTGTGTCGATGCCTTTAAGTCTTGTTTGTTTCGAATTGTTTTAATCCCCGTGCATCCGACACAAAAAACACCAATACAAATACCGTGCTTTGACGAGCCGTCTGTGAATGGTTGTGTGTCTTCTTTCAGCGAGCTCAACAACTTGGAGCTGCTCGTCACATCGTGTTGTCTCGCTTACACTACAGCATCGAACCATCGCTCCGTATGTCCCCCCTCCTACGCGTACAAAACCACCAGTACAGCGCGACGCTTTGTCGGAGATGGTTGTGCGCGTTTCGTTCTAAGTCCCGCGCGCAGTGTTTGTGCGTTGATGCGCATTTCGTTATAAGTCTCGTGCGCCGGTGTGTTTTGATAAAGTGTGAAGTGAACAGTGTGTACAGACGCTCATGCAGTGCGTGCATCGACAGGTAAGAATTAGCTGAACAGAGTCAACGCAGATTGTCGACAAATTTCCCGCAGCCTGGCTCGACCCGGTACTTTGCAGTATGACGCCATTCGTGAGTATGAAGGATTCTAAATGTGTACTTTAGTGTGTACTTTATGTTTCAATAAAGTGTTTAACGTAATAAAAATGACCGAGTTTGTGTTCAGTTTTAGAATAAGTGCATGAAAGAAAGCGAAAAACAACAAGCTCGAAAGAACACAAACACACCGTGCTGCAGAGCGCACTGTGCGTTTCGGGTGGGGTGGGGGAGGGCTCGCCTGAGTGGGTAACTCATTGGTCGAAGCCCCCTAAAACTACCGATTTTTCATTTATCCTACCGAAAATCACAGATTTTTTCGTAATACTGACCAAAAAGTCATATTACCATTTCCCAAATCACTTAATGTATTAAACTCTATATGGAAATCACTAGCAACCAGAACCAGAACTTCAACAGAGACAACTAAGGCCCGTGTCTGCACTTCATGAACTCGAACGCGCTGATAAAATTTTATATGCAATTTGACAGATAATGTAACCCGGCGCTCTAGCAGCAATAGAACACGACATCGAACATGAAAAATGTATAGGACTTCCCAAGCGCCACAGATTAAGCTTAAACGACTGGAAAATTGAATATCCATAGAAAAAAAATGAAAGCTCCACAGCTTCATTGGTTTGATCAATAGATGGCGTATTACAACTCATCATTATTTTGTTATCCTTTTCTTGCAATGTGTTTCGACAAGTTTCATCTTATCATGACCTATATAGCCTTCTAACTTTCTGAGCAAAAATCTATATGAATGGTCGTGTGGTCAGATACATGGGTATCAACACCAACGACCATTACTCTAATCTCACTTGCTTTTCAGTGCTGGTGATTTCCGTTGGAGTTTAGTATTTAAACAATCGTATCGCCGTTCTAGTTCTAGCGATGCATAACTTCAATGTGAAACCATACAACAGTACAGAGGAAATGAGAAAGCTCTCCTCCAAGCGATGAAGGCTCAACTGGTTGGTGTATCCCACCAACAGATAGCGCCATCAGCTTTTTTGCTATTTTTAGAATGCATGAGTCGTTTGCCGTCTGCTAAACGAAGTCTTTCTATATTCCGTTTAGGTAGAGAGCTTGAGTCGTTTAGAAGGCGTTTAGTGGTCGTTTAGTAGATTTGTGGCACTTGGGTTCACATGTTCGATTTGTGGGTTATCACATCGAACATGTAAAACCCCATATATTTTTCATGTTCGATATCGCGTTCGCTTGCTGCTAGAGCGTCCCAATCATTTGTTGGGTTAAATTCCCTAGTACAATTTTCCGACCAACACTTCAGAAAGGCCTCATGTGACCGCCCGCTGCGCAAAGTCGAGCAGTTTTCTGCGTAGTTTTTTGCGTCGTTTTGTATAAAAAAATACGCAAAAAATACGCTAGACTTCAGCCAAAACTACGATAGCCTGCGTATTTATTGCAGTTTTTAGGTGCGGAACGAGCGCCATCTGTTGAAGGAATGTGTTGCGTATTGAATTCACTTTATTGAAAAGAATGAGCGATGACAATCATCACCGCTCATACATAGGGTGTTCCATATACAACATTTCCTCCCTCTTGTATGAAGATCCTGGTTCACTCTAGGATGGCGAGTAGCGTAGAGGAGGGCGACGTTGTCTTTGGGACCTGCGGGCTACTGGTGGTGAGTCTTCGCTTGACGATGAGGTTAATTGTTGCGGGCTGCTCATAGGTGTTCCAAACACAATATCTGATGAAATGGACTCATCTGAAGACGTTGCTGTTTCGTTGGCTTCATTATTGATTGGTGGTTGCTGCGTCTCAGTGTTCGCATAGAAGTCCAGTCGACGAGGTACGTCTTCATCGGTCTCTTCGAAGCTGACGTTGCCTTGGAAGCTTCGAATCTGGTCGACATGTCGCTTAAGCATCTTTCCGTTAGATCTGATTTGATAATGAAGATCACCCAAGCAGGCTTCGATGACTCCTACAATCCATTTGTCCGTTCGAGGGTTTCCAGAAAGACAGTACACTCTCTGTCCAACTGAGAATGTACGGAAAGTCGGTTCGAATGTGGATTGTTGCTTCTGATGCATCCGTGTGTTGATATCTTGTGGTCGCACAAGATCAATGCGCGTGCGAATGTTTCGACCTAAGAACAACTTTGCTGGCGGACTTCCTGTTTCGGTGTGAGGAGCCTTTCGGTATTGTAGCAGAAACGTGTTAAGATTCTTTTGCAAAGTGTCTTTTGTTGTACCCATAGCTGTCAGCGCCTTTTTTACGGTTTGAACATACCGTTCTGCTTGGCCGTTTGTAGCCGGATGGTAGGGGGCTGTCAGCTTATGGTACTTAACGCCTGTGTTTTTGAGGTAAGACGTGAAATCGGCTGATGCAAATTGTGGACCGTTGTCGGAGACTACCGTTACTGGTGCTCCATAAGCTGCGAATAGTTCATCCAGTAAACTGATCGTTGCGTTTGTTGTAGTTGATGTGGTTACCTTTACCTCGAACCATTTGCTGTATGCATCCACAACTACTAATAGCATAGCGCCTGCCACGGGACCTGCATAGTCGATATGTATGCGTTCCCAAGGTGCGTTAGGGTATTCCCAATGGTGTTTGTTGAATTTTGGTGGACTTGTGGCTTGTCGTGCACATTCTGTGCAAGATTTAGCTGTTTGCTCGATTTCGGAATCAATTCCTGGCCAATAGACATATGATCGTGCCAACCCTTTCATTTTGACGATTCCAATGTGAGCTGCATGTAAATCGTTCATTATGGCTTTGCGCAGGGAAGCCGGAATTACGACGCAATGCTCGAACATCAGGCAGTTCGCTGTTAGGGTATATTTTGCCTCGGGTGCTTTATAACCCATTCTCTACGAGGTCGAGATCTCTACCGTGTTCAATATCTTGGATTATTTTGCCTAGTTGGATGTCTTTGCGCGTTTCACGTGCAATGTGTTCTGCTCTAATTGGGAGTTGCTGAGTCTGTTTTAGAATAAAATGATCGAATTCATCATCCATATTTCCTCCCTCGTGTGAAAATTGTCTATTGCTCTGGTTTTCTGTTGGCGCATTTGGGATTCTGGAGCAGTAATCGGCGTTTGTATTCTGGTTTGTGGGCCTGTAGACAATATCGAAATTGAAATGTGCCAGATAGTCGGCGTAGTTGGCCATTCGACTAATGCACAAAGTAGGCAAAGACTTTTCTGGGTGCAGTATTTGAGTAAGGGGCTTATGATCAGTGATTAGAAAGAATTTTCGCGCATAGAGGTAATGGAAAAACTTTTTCACTGCCCACACTATCGCAAGAGCCTCCTTATCAATCATAGGGTATCGTTGTTCAGTTTGCGACATTGTACAACTGGCATACGCGATCGGTCGTTCTGATCCATTGCTCAATCGATGTGAGAGAACAGCGCCGAGACCTGTTTTGCTAGCGTCTGTTGCGAGAATCAGTGGTAACGATGGATCGTACTGCATCAGCACTTGTGGTGAAATTAGCGCAAGTTTTATGTCTTGGTAGGCCTTCTCTGCTGCTTGTGTCCACTCAAAAGGATCGGTAAGCAGTACATCTCGAAGAGGACGTGCCCTACAAGAGAGATTGGGTATGAATGAGGAATAATAAGTTGCCTTACCAAGATATAATTGTAGTTCCTCTGGTGTAGTTGGTGTTGGAGCGTCGCGTATGGCTTTTATGTGTTTGTCTGATTTGTGCAGGCCGTGACGATCGATGCGATGACCCAAGCATTCGAGGGATGATGTCGCAAAGATGCATTTGGAACGATTTAGTCGAAGACCGTTTCGTCGCATTTGCTCCAATGTCTCGTTCAGCGCTGCTAGCATCTCTTCGAAGTCTTTCGCAAATACAATGACGTCATCAAAAAAACTGACAACATTGGTCAAACCTTGAAGGATCGTCTCCATACGTCGCTGCCAAATAGCTGGTATGTTTGCAGCACCATACACCGCTCTCTTGGGACGGATCAGTCCATGTGTCGATGTGTTTAGCGTCAAAATATGCCGGAAGTCTTCGTTGATTGGAAGGTGCGTGTAAGCATCCGTTACGTCGAGGTGGCAAAACAGGGCAGCTCCTTTCATTTTGTTGAAGATGTCTTCGATTTTTGGTATTGGGTGTTCGTCGATAAGCATTTTGGGATTTACAGTCGGTTTGTAGTTCCCGGTTATCTGAATACCTCCGTTCTTTTTAATGACGATATGGGTCGGTGAAGCCCATTCTGAAACTTCAACTTTTTCGTAGAATCCGGAAGCAAGTTTCTTGTCGATCTCTGATGCGTAGCGTTCTCGAAGAGCGAGTGGTACATCTCGTGCTCGAGCGAAAACCGGAGTGGTATCGGGTTTTAAGTGTACCTTCGCTGGTGGCCCTACAAGCATACCTGGAACGTCGCTAAAGATATTGTTAAAGTCTTCGAGCAGTTTCGACAGTTGAGCTGCTTGTTCCCGAGTTGGTTCGATGCTTGAGAGTACGTTTACTGGTACAGTTGAAGTAAACAGTTCACGAAAATTGATCTCATTTGTAAACTGTGCTATCCAATCGCGTCCGAAAAGCGAGTCATACTTCCCCTCTACAACATAGAAAAGATTGTTAGATGTGGTTCCAAGTGAAACTTGGACGAACAGGCGACCAATGCAGTTGATACGATGTCCTGTGTAACTTGAAAATTGGCGGTCTGACGGTTGCAGCGAATATTTCGGCAGTATTTTACGTAATGTGGTTTCGCTGATTATGCCGCATGGTGCTCCGGTGTCCAATTCCATCGTCAGGGGAAAACCGTTGATCTTCACGTTAAGCATTTTCTTTTTCACGGACGGCATATTGTTGATACAATGTAGCGATTGTACCACGTCGATATCGGAGTTCTGCTGCGACTGAACCTGTGCAGTTGGTAAAAGTTGCCGTTCAGATCTACATACCTTTGCAATATGGCCCTTACGATTGCATTTGTTGCATTTAGCGGTGCGAAAACGGCATTGGCTTCGCAAGTGTTGTCCTCCACACCCATTACAGGAATTTGTACGTTGTGTGCCGCTCTCGTAGAATGTGTTCGGTGGTCGATCGGATGATTCACTGCTCGTCTGACGGTTACGGTTAGCAGGTGCTATACGGCGTTGTTGTTGTTTTGTGCGCGGTTTTTCAAACCCAAGCCGGTGTGTTGTTTCTGATACGGGTGAAACAGTGCCTACTTGTCGAGCCGTGTTGTGTGTGGCTTCCATAGCGATGGCGATGTCGAAAGCTTCTTTGAAAGTCGTAGGGTTCTTTGCAACAATTGTATCACTAATTGCGCGTTCATCGAAACCATGAAGCATTTGTTCGATTAACATTCGGTCAAGAAAAGTTCCATATTCGCAGGAGGCAGCACCTTGTTTAAGCCGCAATACAAACTGGGAATTGTCTCTCCTTTCTGTTGTCGAATGTTCCGGAACTTGATACTTTCCACGAACTTGTTTTTCGCTTGGTCGAAGTGCCGCTGTAGAATTTGGCGAAGTTCTTCGTATGGAATTTCTTCTGGATTCTTGGGCGTTATCAAGAACTTAAAGGCGTTGTTAAGCTCTGACCCCATGTGTACGCGTGCGTAGTCGGCGTATTTTTCCTTGGGAATGTTGTTTAGTTGGAGCGGCCATTCAAGCCGGTCGAAATAATCAGCGACAGACATCCCTTCAGTTCGTTGGTATGGCTCGTGAGAAAATGGCGGTAGTTTTTGCTGGGACGAAGCTGCGACGTCTTCTCTGGCCTGGCCAACAGCAGTGCCAATTGCGGATTGCAAGGCTCGCGCAATCATGCTTGAAAGTGTTGCCATTGTTTCATTGTCGATGGGAGCCATTTTGTCTCTCTCATTCACGCAATACGCAGTTTTGCAATTCTGTGGATCAGATTCTGTGAGAAAACCTCACGAATGTTCGGCTACGTGGTAAAACTCGTTTTCTTTCCCGATAATTCCAAAAACTTGTGCCGGTTAGAAAAATGAATGCGACTCGTTCAAATGTCCGGTTGCTACTGTATATTCAATTGTCAAGAGTTCATTACATAATTCATTTTGAGTTCATTCTGTTATCCTTATCTATGCCTATGAGTTCATTTCCTATCCTATTTCTAAATTGAGTTCGAATTTCGAATTCGAACTAATAAATTCAAATGATCAATCTCCAACATTCCGGCCACCAAAGAAAGTATTTCTTTAAAACATTCAGAAAATACAATTGAAAAAAAAAAAAATAAGAAAATGAAGAAGTATCTCGATCTAACTTCGCCTCAGAGATAGCAAATGTTGTGCAAGTGTGGTGTTGTGTTGTACAAGTTGCAAGTGTCGATCTGTCACTTCGTGTATCGTGTCGTGTGTATGTGCGGTGTGGTTGTTTACATTACGCATGTGCTTCGCGCTGATCGCCTCCTAACTTTGGTGTTCGAGGTTAATTGTCTTCACATACGTTTGGATTTGGAAGGATTGCCAATCTAGCTGCTGCGCGTACTATCTCCTTTCCTGCAGCTGTACGAAGTGTTACGACTCTAACAACGCCGTCCTTTCCTGGGTGCAATCGTGTTATTCTACCCATTGGCCACAAGGTAGGTGGTATATTGTCTTCCTTTATGATTACCAATTGCCCTTCTTCTAGCGACACTGGTGGAACTATTAAACGTTTGGCCCGGGCCTGAAGCTGCTGCAAGTATTCCGGATACCAACGCGACCATATATGCTGCATATGCTTTTGCACCAAATCAAATTCCTTCAATCTATTGCCTGACACCTGACTCCTATCAACTTGTGGCAACGCCAGCATGTTCGACCCTACCAAAAAATGACCCGGAGTGAGCGGTTGCGTGTCCGATGGCTCACTAGAAAGCGGAATCAGGGGTCTTGAATTTAAGCATTGTTCGACCTGCGCTAGCAATGTTACCATTCCCTCCTGAGTGAGGCTCGTACTTCCTATCGTGCGAATTAGGTGCACACCAGTTGAAGATTTCGATGCGTTCGCTATTGCTGCACTTAAACATCTCGTAGAGGCGATGAAGTTCGTGTGCAGCCCCCTTAAACGTAGTAGCATTATCCGAATGCAGTTCCGCGATTTTGCCTCTGCGAGCCACGAAGCGCCTTAGTGCTGCCAAAAATGCCGCCGTGGTGAGATCATTCACCAACTCAATGTGGACCGCTCGTGTTGCAAAGCACACGAAGATGGCGATGTATGCCTTGGTGGGACTTCTATTGCGAACAGGCGACTTCAGCAATACCGGACCGCAATAGTCCACACCACTGACAGCAAACGGTCTCGTGGGTGTAACCCTTGATGTCGGAAGATCTGCAACGGATTGTTGTACCAGTGTAGGTTTGGCCTTGAAACACTTGTGACTCCGATGGAAAACCAACTTCGTCAAATTACGGCCACCGATTATCCAGAAGCGTTCACGAAGTATGGATAACAAGTGTTCCGGACCGGTGTGCATATACTTCTGGTGATACGCGACTGCCAACAATGCAGCGAGTGGGTGTTTTGCAGAAAAAGTATAGGATGCTTCGTGTATTCTGCTATTTGTGCGTTGTGAAGCCGGCCACCAACACGCAGGATTCCCGCCTCATCAATAAAGGGGGACAACCATTTCAGCTTCGAATTGCGCGGTACATCCTTGCCGGTTTTGACCGTTTTTAACTCGTCCGCAAATGAATCTTGCTGAGCTAACCGACACAACTGCAGCCCAGCTTGGATGAGTTCGTCTCGAGATGGAGGTGCAATCAATATAATCATGTCCTGAATCGAAGCATGACCCTTGGCTGTCGGTGACGTAATTGCGGGTTTCGGTGTCCTCATGCATTGCACGAAACGTAAACAATACGCCATGGTTCGACGAAGTTTGAGGTAGGTTGAAAACCGTGCAAATAGCTTATTGTTGAAATCGTCCTCCATCGACATTGCAGCTATTCGTGATTGTGTAACCCGTTCTTCTTCTATTGATGCCGTTTCTTCAATTGCAGGTTCTCTTATAGGCCATTCTTCCTGTTTGCTGCTCAACCAATGTGGCCCATGCCACCATTGTTCACAGGATTGCAATTTGTCTGGTAGTAGACCTCGCGATGCATCGTCTGCTGGGTTGTCTACACCAGGAACATGCCTCCAGCACTTGATCCGGGTTTCTCCTTGAATTTGTGCCACCCTGTTGGCAACGAAAGGCTTCCACCTCCGTGGTGCTGAATTGAGCCAATGTAGCACGGTCATGGAATCAGTCCAAGCGAAAGCATCGTATTCACCGTTGAGGGACTGACTGACCTTCCGGAACAGTTGCGTTGCCAACCGCGCTGCACAAAGCTCGAGTCTCGCTATAGAATGTGTGTTCGACAACGATACTACTTTAGACTTAGCTGCCAACAGCTGCACCGATGTTGTCGAATCGTTTTCTGCCCTGACGTAACAGCAAGCACCATATGCCACCTGAGAAGCATCCGCGAAAATGTGTAGCTGCACGTTTGTTGCCTGCCGAATTGAAGTGTAACGCGGAATGCGCACTTCCCGAAGTGAATGCAGCTTGGAATGAAATGCCGTCCATTCCTTTTGGAGATGTGATGGTAGCTCACGATCCCAATCCCATGGCTTCCCGTTTTCCTGCAACTTCCACAGTTGTTGCATAAAGAGCTTAGCGATGATAATGGTTGGACTAAGCAAGCCAAGCGGGTCAAAGATTTTGGCGACGTAGGACAAAGCTAGCCTCTTTGTCAACATCGTCGCAGCAGTTGGTAGATCGATCCGATATCGCAGCATATCAACTGCTGGCTCCCAAACCAGACCAAGCGTCGATACAAATTGGGGATCTTGCCATTCATGAGTAGGAAGGATGGCAAGGTCTTCTGAAGGAATGCCGATTAGTGCTTCGGGTACGTTCGATACCCACTTCTTCAACACGAATCCAGCCTGCTTGAGCATCTCGGAAATCTGCCTTTGCATTTCAATTGCGTCTGCCAACTCGTCTGTTCCCGTTAGCAGGTCATCCACATAAAAATCGTGCAATACAGGATCCACTGCTCGGGGGTATTGCATCTTGTGATCGAGAGCGATCTGCTTTAGCGTTCTTGTTGCTAGGAAGGGTGCGCAAGACGTGCCATATGTTACTGTTTGTAGTTGGAACGTCTGAATCGGCTCTGCGGTGTTTCTTCTATACCGAATGCGCAGGTAATCAGTGTCGCGAGAATCGTGGAGAATTTGGCGATACATTTTCTCAACGTCTGCTGAGAGTGCGACTGCGTGAGACCGGAAACGAACGATGATGGTAAACAGATCGTCTTTGATCACCGGCCCAACCAGGAGTTTGTCGTTCAAGGAGTAGCCAGAAGCTGTCTTGCACGACGCGTCAAAGACTACCCTGACCTTGGTGGTTGTGCTCGATTCCTTAAGCACCGCGTGATGAGGGAGATAGTAGTGTTCACACGAATCGTCCACCGGCTCGGTGAGTTGTTTCATGTGCCCTAAGCGCTCATACTCCGACATGAATTTACTATACTCCTCCTTCATTGCAGGGTTAGACTTAAGCCGCCGTTCCACCGCTAGGAGACGACGATCAGCGATTGCTTTCGATTCTCCTAAAACGATATTCGTATTAGGAATTTGTGGTAAACGTACGACATACCTGCCAGATGGGTCTCTGGTTGTAGTAGAGATGAAATGACGTTCACACATGTCTTCCTCCAGAGATAGAGCGGGCTCGTCGAAGATGGTCTCGCTCTCCCAGAACCGCGTCAATATGGCTTCCAACGGACTGTCGCTCGTTGCCATATTACATACCCGATGTTGTTGAGACGAATGCGTAGTGTTTCCTGCTACCGCCCATCCAAACTGCGTTTCTACCAGCCATGGCAGACCCGAACCGAGAGATTGCTTGCGTCCGGTATGCAGCTCCCAGAACGTATCGCCACCGATGACCACATCGACCTTGCCTGGGATGTGATACGTGGGGTCTGCTAGCGTTACATCCGGGATGTTCCACGAAGACACGTTGATTGGTGAGGTGGGAATGTCCGCCGAGGGTGTATCCAGGATCAGAAACTCCAATGGGGTGGTGAATTGAAGGTTCCTTGAACGAACGATCGCCGTGGTCGAACCCTTTATCTGCTGCCTTGAAGTTCCGATGCCAGACACTGATACATTAACTCTCGCTCGAGGTGTCATGAGCTTCCGAGCTAACGTATCCGAAATGAAGTTGGACATAGAGCCCGAATCCAAAAGCGCCTGTGCCTCATGTTTCTCTCCATAATCGTCTACGATGAACACAATAGCCGTCTCGAGAAACACCATATCATCATCTGATTGGGCTGACAAAGCGACTGTAGGTTGTTGTGGTGGTTGATGAAGCAGCGTATGATGCCGTTCCTTGCACGAACGGCAAGAATACTCGGATTTGCACGATCTCACTTGATGGGAACAACTGAGACAATTCCAGCACAAACCTTTTGACCGTGCGATTTCTCGCCGCTCCTGAGTATTTTTGGCTAAAATACCGGGCAATTTCGAACCAGGTGATGATCTGCACACTGCAATGGACAGGTCACTTGTTGACTGGTCGATGAAACGGGAGTATTCCTTTGCACAGAAGCAGCGTTGGTTACCGACCGCCGTGGTGCGGTGGGCCGATGTGCCCCGGCCACCTTGATCGGAGCCACAATCCGATCGCACGAGATACTCTGGCTCGATTTTAGGATTCGAATTCGGTCTTGCAGGAATTCGATCAACTCGCTGTACTTGCCCTTCTTCTTATGCACAGAATGCCTTTCCCACGCCAGAATGGTCTCATTGTCCAGCTTCATCAGCAACATGTTTGACAAAGGCGTGTCCCATGAGTCGACAGGTTCGTGCAGCTTCTGCAACCCATTCACATATCGCACGAATTCATCTACCAATGACGTCAAACCATCGACACTTTCTGTTGCAATCGCAGGTAGGAAATGTAGCCGTCGCCAGTACTCGCGAATGAGCATCCGTGAGTTGTCGTATCGCTTAAGCAGCGCAGCCCAGGTAACAGAATAGTTTTCCGTGGTCAGAGTAACATGTTCGAAGGGAACCGCAGCGTCACCTTTCAGGGACGAAAGTAAGTACTGCAGTTTTGCAATTGGCGGCAGCTCGACTCTTGCGTCAATCATCGCGACAAAGCGATCGCGGAATGACAACCACTTTGTCGAATCACCGTCGAACGTTGGTAATTCGATTTTGGGAAAACGAATGTTTGATGTATTTGGCCGTCCAAACGCCAGGGTTGAGTTAGCCAATAAGGAGTCGTTGAGCGAATTGGCTTCCTTCCGTTGGTTTTCTCTAAGGAACGATTTTAGCCGCCGGCAGCGCTCTTCCATATCGATCCTGTCAGTAATACAGGCTTGAATCGCATCACTAGTGTCGTCATACTCTTCCAGTTTTGCCACCGCGGCAAAAAAGTCCTGTCTGTGTTGCTCCAAACCCTCCATAACCTCCGGGATTTCACCTAAATTTTCGGGTTTGAAGTTCTGCTTAAAGCGCTCCAGCGCCTTAATGTTTTCCACTGCGACGAGTTTTTTGTGCTGAGCAGATTTTATCTTCTTGTCCATCTTAGCTTCCGTCAGATTTCACGATAATGTCGATAACGCGATATGAACGTTCACGAAACTGTAGCAATTCGAATTTACGCGGGAAAAATAAACCACGATTCACGATCACGAAAATTCGACCGATGCCCTTGCTGCAGGGCTAATGAACTTGAACGAGCGCGAGAATTCGAAATGGCGCGAATGATGACTTGCACCGTGCTCGTGATGCGGAGCGTTCCGAATTTGCCGTTGCTCTTGATGCAGAGCGAAAGAACACTTAGCACGCACGTATCCGGTTCGAAGGACCAAAAATGTGAGAAAACCTCACGAATGTTCGGCTACGTGGTAAAACTCGTTTTCTTTCCCGATAATTCCAAAAACTTGTGCCGGTTAGAAAAATGAATGCGACTCGTTCAAATGTCCGGTTGCTACTGTCCCTCCTCCCTCCTCCCTCCTCCCTCCTCCCTCCTCCCTCCTCCCTCCTCCCTCCTCCCTCCTCCCTCCTCCCTCCTCCCTCCTCCCTCCTCCCTCCTCCCTCCTCCCTCCTCCCTCCTCCCTCCTCCCTCCTCCCTCCTCCCTCCTCCCTCCTCCCTCCTCCCTCCTCCCTCCTCCCTCCTCCCTCCTCCCTCCTCCCTCCTCCCTCCTCCCTCCTCCCTCCTCCCTCCTCCCTCCTCCCTCCTCCCTCCTCCCTCCTCCCTCCTCCCTCCTCCCTCCTCCCTCCTTCCCTCCTTCCCTCCTTCCCTCCTACCTCCCACCCTCCTCCCTCCCCTCCTTCCCTTCCACCTCCATATTCGTACCTCGAACAGTATACTTAAATTGCCAGCGGGGAGGGAGGGGGATGGTCATGGGATCCCTACGATCATCTTTCCGGGGGCCTTTGTCGCTAATACTTGTAGACATACGGCATATCAAAGACTAGAGATCATCGGTGACCGCCTAGTCCGCCTACCGTTAGATCCACCGCTGGTTCATGACGGTTTTTTTTAATGGTGGAGGTGCATCCTTCCCCCTGCCTGCTGCGTATGCACCGGGCAGGAGACAGTGTGGTAGTATGCAAGTTGCACACTGGATAGGAGCGGGCCCGCGGCACCGCCATCATTCCGCACATCTGCATGTCCGTCGTGGGTTCTAATCGCGTATGAACCATCCGCCGTAGCAAGGGGTTAGTCACCGGCTCCGGCTACGTGGTACTCAAGTCCTGAAAAGGCCGGCATGATCGGGTTGGCTATTACGCCAATAATAATAAAAAGAACTTAGCATAGCAGTCCACACCCGGGTAAGAGTTTGTCTTGACTTTGTTGCTGCCGGGCTACCGCTGTGACGCGACAAATGCACGGAATGCACTCGACCAAAACATGAACCTACCGATCCGAACCCATTCCAAGGCAGTGCCGGTCGCACGGCGTCATGATACCGACTCAAAACCAACAAGCGACCAGATTCTGGACGGACAGGTGCAGTATCATACGCGCACCGTAATAAACCAAACCAGAATTCTCTTTTGTATGAATTCAATTCAAGTTTTGTTTCCACTTGCGTCCGCTAGCGGAATTGGAAAGAAATGTGTAACATATCACATGCACGTTTGCTTCGATCGTTTGTCTTTTTAATACCCCCAACAGCAGAACCGGTCGCAAAGATGGCGGTGCCAATTAAATGGCTGTATTGTCTCCTAGGTAGCGGTAATCGACCGGGCGGCGTACAGTGCGTTTTCTGAGAATGCATGGAGTGTGTAGACGCAGCCGGTGATAATGCACGCATCAGAATCAAACAGTTTTGGGGTTCCCGCACGCACACACACACACGCGCACGCACGCATGCACGCGCGTACGCGAGAACGCACCCCCGAACGCGCGTACACGCACGATCGATTTCCGCTACCTTATCGGTAGAATTGCTGGCTTAACTTGTAGCGCATCCTCATCCAAAGCACCGGGAGGGGAGGGGGATCGCGGCATGATAGAGTGGACGATCACTTTCCCCGCGCTGTGTGTGTGTCCGTGTGTGTGTGTCGTGGCCAGAAAACTCGAGACAAATTCCGGCACATTGAAAAAAAATTTTTTTTTATTGCCACTATACACCGTGCTACATGATGTTTAAAAGGTCGTTGAAGCATCAAACATGTTCAGATTTAAAAAAAAAAATTAGGTCAGTGTTAGACGTTCTCGTACGCTTGTTTGAAATTGGCTTCTTCACCCTCGATTGGCACGGGCCTCATCAGCAGCGGCACGAAATAAAATAAACCATCAATACACCGATAACACTTTAAATCCCAAAATGAACCAGCTTCTCCCGCATCGTCAAGGTCACACACGAATAAATAAATGCTAACACCCACCAATTACAATACACAACCGCAATGTACATATACGCCAACGCATACACACAATCAGCTGACGGCGAAAGGCACGGGCTGAAGCGCAAGTATAAGGCAAGGCAGGGAGGGGAAGGGAGTTAGAGGAAGAGGAGGAGGAAGGAATGGGCGCCAATATTTTTGAATTTTTCGGCCGGTTTTTATGCTCCACCGTCTGAAATAGTTCATCCATTCCTTCAATAGATGGCGCTCGTTCTGCACCTAAAAACTGCAATAAATACGATGGCTATCGTAGTTTTGGCTGAAGTCTAGCGTATTTTTTTGCGTATTTTTTGACACAAAACGACGCAAAAAACTACGCAGAAAACTGCTCAAAGTTGCGCAGCGGGAGGCATGATAAAATTCTCTGAACGCCTTGATTTCTTCCGTCGCTTTGCGCAGCGGGCGCTATGAACCAAATCTAAACTATCTCCTTTAAATAAATGAAAGATGTTATTTTCTCGTGCTGTTCCTCATGGGACAGATTAGCTTCCATCTACGACAACCCCTCCCCCCCCCCGCTCAACACTTCAAAGCCTACCGAAAACTACCGAAATAATCTTAAACTCCTACCGAAAACTACCGATAAAATTTTGATGCGCCTACCGAAAACCGCAAAAATAATCTGGCCACTCTGAGTGTAAGCGAGACAACACGATGTGACGAGCAGCTCCAAGTTGAGCTCGCTGAAAGAAGACACACACACACATTCACAGACGGCTCGTCAAAGCACGGTATTTGTATTGGTGTTAGTGAAGCGCGCGTGTAAAACAGAATGCGAACTCTCATCGCAGCGCGTTTCTCCTTGCTTCCTCAAGCTTCCTCATACCCCTCGGCCTGAATCACTCAAAATTTGGGGTCTCATTGCTGCGTGGCAATGACGGGAGCAATCGGTCATGGGGGGTTGGTGGAGTGCAACTGTGTCTCTCAAGCTCAGAGCGGATTTTTGCTTAACACCTCAATGATGGGAGCGTTCAGGGGTGGAAATGTATGGAAGTGTGCGAGTGTGTCGCATGATTGCTCGCAAGTGTAGAGCGGGGGTAGCGAGAGGCAGAGTGTACAGGCGATTTCTGCCAAGAGGGCCATCGTACATACAATTCGAATCCGTAAACACTTTTAATTTGGTAACACTAGGTTTTGGACCCGTAAAACTCCAACTAGAATCTGGAAAATGTGCAGTGTCGGACAAATCAATAGGACCACTTATCAATGTATTATTCACTTATCATATTTCATGACTTAAAGTGAATCAATCTTTACCAAACTTACATGAAAGGACTATTATAATGTTTACTTTAAGGATGTTTTTAAAGTTTGGAGAAAAATTAAGAAACAAAAGAGTTATGATAATAAATGTAAAAATAACCCAAAAATCATGCGCCAAAATAATAGGACCAGTTCAGAAAATTTGAAAATAATTATCATTTAACAGTTTTTGATGTTATTGAGATGTCGGATAACTTAACTTAAATTAGTGAAGTAATGCGTATAAATTTTTTTTGTAGAAACGCTTAGCGCAGTGGAAATTCGCTGTGTCTTTCATTAACATGCTCTAATTTACTAATGCGAGAATATTACGGCACTCGCTTGGGGGTTTTGAGCTCCCTTTGCACTGAGAGACGAAATAGTGGTGAATACCTTCGTCTATGGGTATAAAAGCGCGTCACAGCGCTGGATCGCTTACACTGTGTTCTTAGCCGTTGCCTAGAACACTTCACACGATCAATTAGCTCGTGTATTTTTGGGTTCACTACTTCAAGCGCTTGATTGAAGGAATTCCAACGATGGGCCGTAGTGCACACTCCACACAACAACAGCGTTTAGATATCAAACGTTTGTCCGCTGCTGGGTACTCCCAGCGAAAAATCGCGGAAATACTTGGCCGATCCAAAACATTCGTGTATAACGCGCTGCATAGCACGGGCATGAAAATACCAACGGGTCGGCCACGCAAGACATCCGCTAGGGATGATGCTCGGATGACGCGATTGTGCAAGGCTGATCCTTTCAAGTCGGCCAGGGCAATTAGGGACGAGCTGCAACTGTCCGTAAGTGATCGGACAGTGCAGCGTCGCCTATTTGAAAACAACCTGGTCGGCCGGAATCCCCGCAAAGTTCCGTTGCTTCGACGGTGCTACGTTCAAGCCCGGTTGCAGTTTGCTCGAGAGCACTACGACTGGGCAGGTGAAAACCAGAACAAGTGGCGAAATGTACTGTGGTCGGACGAGTCCAAAGTGAACTTGGTAGGCTCGGATGGGAAACGCTTTGTGCGTCGTCCAAAGAATACCGCCTACCGGCCACAGTACACTTTAAAAACCGTGAAGCACGGCGGAGGCAACATAATGGTTTGGGCATGTTTCTCTTGGTACGGTATCGGTCCTATCTTTTGGATAAAAGATATCATGGATCAACACCGATACTTAAACATCATCCAAACTGTCATGCTGCCTCATGCAGAGTGGGAGATGCCATTGAAATGGCAATTCATGCGTGACAACGATCCAAAACATACTGCAAAAGCGGTTAAAAAATGGTTTGTTGATCGAGAACCTGTGGAAGATTGTTAAAATAAGCTTCCACCGTCAGGTTGTCGAACTAAAGAGAAACTGTGGAAGCATATAGAGAATGCTTGGTACAGCATTCTGCCATCAACTTGCAAAGATTTGGTGGAATCTATGCCTAAAAGGATGCGAGCTGTCATCCGGAACAATGGGCATGCTACCAAATATTAAATGCTGCCAAGTTAGCCCAGGATAAGGCTGTTTTGTTATTTTCTTTAGTTTTTCAAATGTACGGGGTGGCCACATTGCGAAATAAAAGCCGGAGCTGTTATTTAATAATGATAAAAGGTTAAAGTATATAATTAAACTGCGTAAACTCAAACCGTTAACAAATCGAAAAAAAGTGTTAAATCAGTGCTAAGTGAAAAAAAAACTAAAACCATGATTCCTATATTTTTCAGAATTAGTTTATTGCGTTGTTGATTTAAAAGAATTATTCAATAGATTCGAATCCGTCCAATAGCTCAATCTGAAAGTGCGTTTATTACTAAATCCATTACGCGTAAATTATGCTATCATCATCAAATGTTCCTACCTGTTAAATATTCTGACGACTATGAAATGTTACAAGACTCGTTAAACTATTTTTCTGCATGGTGTTTTAATAATGAAATGTTACTTAATGTTAGCAAATGTAGTTGCATAACATTCTCAAAGAAAAAGTGTTTGATTGTGTTGAGAGTTCGACGAATGCTATTTCATTTCTTTCTATCCCATAGTGGCGAGAGCCCGCTAAACTGACATATTGAAATGGTAGATTGAAAAATAGTGTAACGATTTTGAAAACAAAACTTTTTGTATTGAACTGGCTTTTCAGACTAGAAATCACCCATGCAGCCTTCAGCATACTTTTAACGTGGTTGAAAATTTCAGTTTCAACATTGAAGTGGCTTGGAAAACCCTGTATGATTCGTGCATTCATACAAGGTTTAAATAAAGCCAATCCAAAATTCTTCCTTCAAGCTTGCAACCCCTCTACTCTAAATAAAGCCATATCTGATGCTTTGGAGTGCGAACTAGTTAAATCAGCTGGAGAGGATAGAGAAATGACACTTTGGTGTTCATATCCGCAGAACATGCGTCGATATACCAGTCGCCTTCATCACACGTATTATCCTAGATCATTTTATAATCAATCTTACCGAAGATCCAATTCACAACGTTTTGGTAACAATTCCTCAAGTGAAAATCAATCACGATTTACCAATAATAAAAACAGAGGAACGTATAGATGTAGACCTTATTCCAACATTCACTTAAGTCAGTTACCATCTAACAGTAATTCCCATAGACGAAATAATACAACAACTCGAGTGCAATTGGCAACTAGTAATCCATTAGAATCAGTTAACGGTAACATCCCAAAATCCGATATTGAACATGAGGAAATAATTAATTTATATCGCTAATTTACATTTCAATAGCAGTGTTAAAGCAAAATTTTATTTATTTGGTGAATATCATGACCTTGTCCATGATACAGGAGCCACCTGTTGTGTATTAAATATTAATTACTTGCCTAAAAATGCAATCATCGATAAAACAATTGTGTTAAAAATGCATGGAATTAACGGTCCAGCCAAATCACTAGGATGTATTAACACCATCATTTCTACGGATTCAAATAGTTTTCATATAGTGTATCATGTTGTTTATACATTACCTTCTCATATCGTAGGATTAATAGGAGCTGATTTTCTAAAAAAAACCTAAGGCTATCCTAAACTTTGAAAATATGGATTTAATTTGTACTATCAATAATAATGCAGTAAACCTAATAATTCCGCCTAGAACAGAGATTGTCACATTTTTCGAAACAGCAGAAACCAATAGGGGAAGGTAGGTAAAGACGGACACTGCGGGTAAGATGGACACTTCTCATAAATGCATCAAAATGGTAATTTTCGAAAAAATCAACAATGCAGCCTCCTAACTTAAAGTGAAACAACACATTTGAGAACATTTTTGGCATAATATATGCAAAACTGGTTAAATCCACGAACAAAATAAATTTTCATTCATGTGCACCCTTGTGGATCTAATTTAACTACTACGGATCTTAAGCTCTACAATTGGTATTGTTTATATTTCCGGAAGTTTTATTTCATGCATGAGTTGTCGTGATCATTAATGAAAAAACTGGCGAAAGAACGAGAATGAAAGGAATACAAAATATTATTTTCTGGTGGTTTAAACATCCTGACACCAAAGCGGGAAAGACGGACACTTTGTTGTAGGGAAAGGTGGACACCGAATTTATTGATTTATTTTACTTCTTATATCAATTGGTGATGAATAGATTTCTTCAAATACCTTAAATAAGCGTATTCCGAAGCTATAAACCAACCAGCAATTAGAGAAACTATTGAAATAATCGATAAATGAAACACCGGTCAAAATAGTAGCCATTTGTCATGTTATTACTCGCTCGACGCTTATGAGTCGCTTCACGAAATCCGATATCTTGCCACGACTTGGACAAGTTTAAGCAATAAAAAGATGAGGCATTGATACGACATCGTTCAGGAATAGATGAGAAATTCTATGGTATTACAAATATCAAATGTTGAATTTTCACATGGTGGAAAATGGCTTAAATTATTAACAAGTTCCTCAAAAAATACTGGGGTCGTGGTCTTTTCGCGGAATAATTTCCTTAAAGGAAGTTCTAGACTATTGTTCTGTAAGCTGGAGCAACGTCAGCTGTTAGTGCGCAATATTTCAATCATGCTTTAGATGCTGCATTCAATGATATGTTAGAAACGGTGCTTACAATTCCTAAATCCACGGCTGAATGAATCGTCGTTGCAATAGGCCAAGAATTGGTTTATAAACGTACCAGGACGTGGAAAGCGATAAAATTTGTTAAAATACTGGAAAACTCTTCAATTTCCAACGTTTTCTATAGGTGTCCATCTTACCCTTCATGGTGTCCATCTTTCCCATATCAGGTGTCCGTCTTACCCGAACATTTCAAAAGCGCACGAAAAAAATCGTGTTTTATATTCATGAAAAAAAACGCAAAAATTGATGGAAACTTAAAAGTTTCAACACATTTTCTGATAAAACATGAGTGTAAGATAATGTGGGCACATTTTCATGGTCGTTTCACTTATATGTCCTTAGATTTTTACCATTTCCCTTAACGTGTCCGTCTTAACCTACCTTCCCCTACTTGTGTTGTATTAAATCAAGTGCTTCAACCAAATGTGTATGTAGCAAATTCTATAGCCCATCCTAAAAATGGTAAACTTCCAATTCGAATAGCAAATTTCCAAAACAAAACCGTAACTTTAGCAAAGATACTTCCAACAATAAAACCTGCTACAGATTATAAAATATTAGAACTCAATACTCCTCGTCACGATAGTAATCACGCTAATTTATTTATTTATTTATTTATTTATTTATTTATTTATTTATTTCATAATTCTTGTCCACCAATGATGGCCCCACAAGATATCGTAAGTTATTATAGATTAATGTAGCGCAGACCTTCACTAATAGTGGACATAGATGTGTGAAAATCAACTCCTGCATAGAATGAATTAAAACTGCGTGTCATTGCTGATATCGGTTCATTTGCCGCATAATTAGTGTTATACCTATGTTCGTTCCCGATTGTAGCACATCACTACTATTGTCCCGATTGTAGCCCATCACTACTTTCGCGGATCGCTACAAATTGTTCGACGGGTCATCGATCGTTTCGTCATCACGCACACCATTAAAAAAAATGCATTATAAATAAAGCGGCAAAGCCAAATTCTCTCTCTTGACATTCAAACTCCTCTAGCAAGCAACACGCTTCGCTCATCATAGCAACTCCTTGGCGCACACAAGTGGCACAGAATTCCAAGCAATACCACCCAGCTTGGTAAAACAAAAAAGCACACAATCGGCTCTTTTCAGAGCCACCGATTCTTTATTAAGAACATCATCTTGAAAAAAAATACAAAACACAACGTAGGGTTCCGTACCAAACATTGGTGCCGTGACCAGTATGAGATATCCTAAAAAATTGTGTGCGTTCTGTGGCCACCGTGTGTGTTCCAAGTGTAAAGTTGTACACCGGTTTGTTTCATTCGCGGTCGTTTAACTAATTCGCGGCGCGTAGCGCTTCTCAAAGCGACACATAGTGTGTATGTGTGCGCTCGCGAATACTCGTGTACCACCCACGGTACAAAACGCGTACCACAAAGTGTGTGTTCTGTGCGCGTCATTCTGAAACTCATTCGCGGCGCGTAGCGCTTCTCAAAGCGACACAAAGTGTGTATGTGTGCGCTCGCGAATACTCGTGTACCACCCAGGGTACAAAACGCGTACCACAAAGTGTGTGTTCTGTGCGCGTCATTCTGAAACTCATTCGCGGCGCGTAGCGCTTCTCAAAGCGACACATAGTGTGTATGTGTGCGCTCGCGAATACTCGTGTACCACCCAGGGTACAAAACGCGTACCACAAAGTGTGTGTTCTGTGCGCGTCATTCTCAAACTCATTCTTGCGTCATTCTCGCTACGGTACGTAGCGCTTCACAAGCGACACACAGTGTGTGTGTGTGTGTGTGTGTGTGCTCGCGAATACTCGTGTACCACTCAGTGTACAAAAGGCGCTTCACAATTCGTGTGATCCATGCGCATTATCCTTGGTGCGCTATCTCGCGGCGCATATTCTTCGCAAGACAATCAATCAATTTAGCATTTCGCAAAATTTCGTATACCTCCTCCGAGTACAAAAGGTGCCTCACAACCTGGGTGTTCAAGGCACATTGTTTAGTGCATGCCATTTGCATCACATACAATTCTACGAAACTTCGCATCAAAGCCTGTGTGTTCAACAATTCTTACTAACCGTGCAGTGTGCGTTTGTACTAACAAAGTAAAGTGATTTTTTTTTCTCTCAAGCAACCGTGTTTGCTCAGTGAACATTAAAGATGACGAAAGCAGACAAGCTTAAGTCAAGGCAAGCCAAACGGCAAAGCATCATTGTATCTATGCAACGGCTTGCGCAGTTTGCAAAAGACTATACTCCTCAACAACAACAGCAAATACCCGACCGACTTGATCGGTTGTCGAAAATTTGGGAATGTTTCCAAATGGTACAAGAAGACTGCGAGGAATGGGACGATTCCGAGAATGCTACCAGCGAAAACGAAGCGTTATTGTCACAAGCAGAGGAGCTTTACTTCGAAACAAAGGCCGCGTTAACAAGGTACATTCAGGAAACAGCAGATCAGGTAAAAGAAGAGATTACCCGCCCAGCAAACGTAAGTGTTAAACTACCTATCATTTCATTACCTGAATTTTGTGGTGAGCTCACAGAGTGGCTATCCTTTTATGACACCTTTGTTTCACTTGTTCATAATTCTGAAGAAATTTCCAACATCCAAAAATTTCATTACTTACGTGCGTCCCTCAAAGGGGAAGCTGCCGGAATAATACAACCAATTCCTATAACAGCAGAAAACTATCAGGTGGCTTGGAAAGCTCTTTTGAATCGATATTCCAATAAAGTACATCTTCGTAAAATGCACACACGTGCATTGTTCGAGCTTCCAAAGCTAACCAATAGTCACGCCCCAGACTTGCGACAATTGGCTAACCAATTTCAGTTACACATCGATATCTTAAAACAATTGCAGGAGAGCATTCCTGACAACAGCACAATCTTTGTGGAACTTCTTGCTACCAAATTGGATAAAGCAACATTACAAGCTTGGGAAGAACACAATTCCCAAGACATCCAGCCAACTCATCCAAATATGACAAACTTCTTGTTGAAAAGAGCTCAAACAATTGAAGCATTAGCGTTGCAGACAGGCAACCGCCCAACCACATCTCATTCGAAAATGGGTATACCTCACCATAAATTTTCCAATAAAATGAGCACTAACACAATTAGTGTGAAACAGGACAATACACACACTTGTCCTGCATGTAAAAAAGATGGTCACACATTGGATCAGTGTCAATCCTTCATCGCTATGCCATGTAAGGCGCGTCAAGCGTTTGTATCACGAAACAAACTCTGTATCAATTGCTTGAGAAGTGGACATTTCTGTCAACAATGCCCTTCTAAGTACTCTTGCCGAATTTGTAAAAGGAAGCATCATTCTATTTTACACTATGAAACGCAAACAAATAATGACCCTGAATCAGAAAGCACCACATCTGAATCAAATATCATTTAGTTTTATTATTATAGTATTTAGTTTTGCTCGACAAAAACGAGATAGTAACAGACTTCCATCAATGATGCTTCTGAACGGAAGATCGTACACCGGTAATGTTGAAATCAGTCAAGCATTTGCTGATTACTTTTCATCAACATACGTGAGTAACTCGCCACCAGTCACTAATGCTGTTACGTCCAACCATATACCTGATGCTGCCGACATTCCTCTTCCTGTTCTGTCTGAAGCTGACATTGCCTCGGCTATCAACGAGTTGAAGCTTTCATTCGCTACTGGGCCTGACGCTATACCCAGTGCTATTTTCAAACGCTGCAGAGATGCTTTAACTCCTGTCTTGACCACATTGTTCAACAAGTCTTTGCAGCAGAAACGCTTCCCTCAAGCATGGAAATCTTCATTCATGTTCCCGGTTTACAAAAATGGAAATAGAAATGACATATGTAATTACCGTGGTATTTATATGTTATGTGCAGTCAGCAAAATTTTTGAGATCACCATTTCGAAACACCTATCAAGTGGTTTTAAAAATATAATCTCCAATGATCAGCACGGCTTTCTACCCAACCGCTCAATTGAAACAAACCTTCTCTCTTTATTGAGCACCTGCTATCCTGCAATGGACAATGGTAAACAGGTAGACGTAATCTACACCGACTTCAGTGCTGCCTTTGACTCCGTAAATCATTCAATGCTAATTTCAAAACTATCAAGCTACGGAGTAAATGGGGCGCTAGTTCATTGGCTCTCCTGTTATTTAAGTGATAGGCATATAACAGTGAATATTTCCTCCTCTATATCTGCACCATTCACCAACACGTCCGGGGTTCCACAAGGCAGTATTCTCGGACCTATTCTTTTTAACATTTTCATAAACGATGTTATTTATGTTATACCAGATTGCGAAAAATTGTTTTATGCAGATGATATGAAAATGTTTCTACCGATATCAGATCAAACCGATTGTTTTACCCTTCAAAACTGCTTAACTCGATTTAACTCATGGTGTAAATCAAATTGTATGCGTCTCAACATATCTAAATGCTCTGTTATATCCTACACTAGAAAAAGAACCCCCATTGTTTACGATTATAAAATTGATGATAGATCAGTGCCGCGTAAAAATGTGATTCGCGATTTAGGCGTCCATTTAGATAGCAGACTAACGTTACAGAACCACTATGAAGCAATACTTTCAAAAGCCTTCCGTTTGTTAGGATTCATTTTGCGTGTTGCGAAAGACTTCAAAGATCCATTCAGTATAAAAGCTCTGTATTGTGCAATTGTCCGTCCTACCTTAGAATTCGCTAGTATTATTTGGACTCCGACACAGCAATATTTAATAGATAGGCTAGAATCGGTTCAACGTAAGCTCACTCGTTCATTGTTTTACCGTCTCCCGTGGTCTCGTAATTCTGTTTGTCCCTCTTACCGTACAAGGTGCCTGTTATTTGGACTAGAACCTCTGCAACATAGAAGAAAGACGGCACAGTGCTTATTTATACACAAACTTGTTACCGGATCTTTAGACGCCCCGTCAATTCTGAGTAAATTGAACTTTCAGGCCCCCAGTAGAATGTTAAGAACCAGGACATTATTTAACATAGAATTCAGATCGACTAATTTTGGATCTAACGATCCTTTATTAAAAATGATAAGTGCCTATAACTCGCTAGGAAACAATGTCGACTTGAACTCAAACTTAAACAATTTACGGACCTTTTTACATAGCTTAATATGACGCTTCCACAGTTTATGTGGGTTTTTTATTTTTATTTGGTTTGATTGACAGTTAAACTTGTTATGTTTTTTGATGCGTTTTTGTTAGCACTGTTCTTTAGCATTAACTATAGAAATAAGTATGTTATGTAAGCTTATGCCAGCTGGATAACTTTCGGAATAAATAATAATAATAATAATAACAATCATGGCAACTTTGCATACAATCAGTTCTGAGCACAGTCCCCAAAACGTGCTTCTCGCAACTGTACTGCTGCAAGTGGTTGACAAATATGACCAAAAACATTTTGCACGAGCCTTATTGGACAATGGTTCACAGCCAAACGCAATTAGTGAAAGATTGTGTCAGCAGTTACATTTAACTCGAAAAAATGTTAATGTTTCCATTGTTGATGGTACAAAAACAAGCGCAAGGTATCAAACACAAGCGGAAGTACAATCGCGAATAAATAATTTCGCAACAACAATGAAGTTTCTAGTTTTGAAAAAGGTTGCTGGTGACACACCAATTACACCAGAACCAGCTCATTTTTGGAATGTACCTGCTTCATATCAACTTGCTGATCCTCACTTCAGCACACCAGGGTGCATTGACATGATCATTGGGGCAGAACATTTTTATTCATTGCTAGGTCCAGGAAGACAAAATTTCCCAAATAACAACCAACTTGTTGAAACAATGTTTGGATGGATTATGACCGGCAATATTCCATCAAAAAATCATAACGAGGTCACATGTCACGTAGTAACCATGCATCCCACCATTGAGAAACAAATAGAATCCAAAGGCTCTTGGCCCTTGCAAACCCCGGATAACAACATCACCGTAGAGGACGAACGAAAGGTATCTGTCCTAGCAACTCAAGTGACTGAAATAAATTCGATATTTCAACGTTTTTCTACACTACAACCATTACTTCGAAGTTTTGGTTTCTGTTTGCGATTCATCAACAACACTCGCAAATCAAATAAAAGAATATCGCTAAATGTCGCTAAATATCGCACTCTCACTCCAAACGTCACTGTGACTGGTCGAAGATTCTCTGCGCTCCGACTATTTTCTATATTATTCCGTGGAAACCTGTATCTTTGCTGAACCTGTTGCTGGTGTAGGTGATTCCATTGCCTGGTGTTGTTTAACAACTGGATTATTCACCGTCAATCACCTGGAAACGTTTTCCGGCCCACAATCATTACGTCGCTTCAACATCACAATCAATCGCTCATCCACAATCAATCGGGTTGGTGCAACTCTGAGTTTCACTTCTCATGCAGTGGACTTTCTGAGGAACTGTCCGCTACTATAGAGTCCTGTGCACAACTTTTTTGGGCCTGTAAAGCCTGTGTAAAGTTTCACAAGGATCCGCGTACGGCCGTGTTGAGGTCATCCACCCCGTACACTCACACTTCTGTCGACCTACTGTCCAGCATAGCCGACCTCAAAGTGAGCCTGCGTAGCGAGCTGTCACAACAGATCACAGATAATAAGCGCGAGCTCCTGAAAGTGCTTAAGGACAAGATCCGTTCTTGTCTGTTTTCGTCGAACATCGCCACTGAATTGCCGTCACAACAACCCATTCATCGCAAACCAGCATCATCGAATCCAGGATTGTTTACTTCAGGGGTAAACAATATTTCATCGTCACAACAGTTTCCATCCTTGGCCGCTTCATTTAGTGTAAGTGCGAGCGGATCGTCGTCCAACACTACCATGCCACCACCTATTAAGCCGCTATCACCACTACTTAGAGGATCCGGATCACCACTTGACTCGGATTCATTGGATATCATTCCACACACTGACACGCGAATGTGGCTATTCTTCACACGCTTTGCCCCATCGGTCACCACTGAGCAAATCTCACACATGGTGCAAGTACGTCTAGCACTCGACAAGCGGGATGTGTTCGTTCACCGTCTGACGAAATTTGGCGCTGACACCAGTACACTCTCATTTGTCTCATTTAAGGTGGGCATACCAGTCACTCTACGCAGCAAGGCTCTCTCACCTGAGACATGGCCCTCCGCTCTAACGTACAGTGAGTTCCGTGACTATCGGACCAATAATTATAACACTAATACTTGTGCAACAACTGAAACAAATTCGATGCTCGATCAAAACGTTACTCTCGCTACCGACACTTATCATAATCCTCTCTCACATTCTAGAGGGAGTGCCGCGATGCCAACTACTACAACAGATACTACAACAACAACTACAACAGATACGCTCGCACAGCCCGTTACGATTTCCTCACCTGCCATGACCACTACAGACACAGCTTTGTTTACAAACGAACCACATCTTGACCTTAATGAGCGAATGCTTGTTTCCACCACACCTACCAGGTCACCTCCCGAATGCTTAGCCGCTCCGAAAAAACGACCGAAGCGAAACGCTAAACGGACTGATGAATCTGCCGACGCTGGCCCATCGGATGAATAGCAATCTTGCACTGCATCCGGCGATGCACCTCGCTCAGCTCAACCCAGTCTCTCTATCTACTACCAAAATGTACGTGGTCTACGAACGAAAACTACAAATCTTCGCCTGGCGCTATCAGAATCAGAATATGATTTTATCATTCTCACCGAGACTTGGCTTACTCAGTCCATACCTTCTTCGCTCCTCACTGACGATCACTATCATATCTACAGGTGCGATAGGAATCTTTCCAACAGTGCCCTCTCACACGGTGGGGGTGTTTTAATTGCTTGTTCCTCTTCAATACCGACTTGTGAAATCGCATCGCCTAATACCATACTGGAACAACTTTGGATCAAAACATTGCTGCCAGGTGTCTCTGTTTACATCGGCGTTGTATACATTCCGCCTAGTCATGCGAATGACCCCGCAGTGATGAACGCTTTACATGATAGTGTACGTGAAATTTCCGCCGCATTAAAGAGAGCGATTTATTGTATGTCTTCGGAGATTTCAATAAACCTGATATCAGATGGGAGCTGACTAATACATCAGAAGCCACCGATTGCTCTCCATGTTATTCTGTCATGCATTATGCACCTTTATGCAATTCCGTGGCTAATACTGATTTCGTTGATGGGTTGCATAGTACCGGATTATTTCAGTTGAGTGGTATTGCAAATCAATCTGGGCGTCAATTAGATCTGGTCTTCGCAAACCTTGCCGCAACCAATATTTTGTGCGACTCAATCACACCTCTGCACTCTGTGAATGGTACTTCGGCTCTAGAGAACTTCCTCCCATACATAACACACTGTAGTATTCCACTTCTCAGTGAGGACTTTCATCATCCTTCATTGGATATGATGATTTATTATCGCGTACAACTATCCCACACCACCAACAGTCACACTCGCAGTACAGTCAATAGAAATTTCTTCAAAACGAATGTGGAACGTATGAATGCCCTTATTGTGTCGTTTGACCGCAATTTTGACTGCTCCAACTTTGCCACTATCGACGAAGCCACCGATTGCTTTAGCGTTTTTATGCGCTCAGCGATTAATTCCTGCGTTCCTGTTGCTCAACGAAAGTCTGGCCCCGATTGGTCTAATGCATCTTTAAGACGGTTGAAAAAAATAAAATCAAAAGCCTACGCGGATTACAGTAGAACGAGATCATCGCTGCATAGGAGAATTTTTTTCGATGCGCTGAACAATTATCGTCGACATAATCGTGTGCTCTACCGCTCCTTCATTCGCCGTACTGAAAGGCAGCTGTTTTCTAAGCCGACACGGTTCTGGAGCTTCTGGAACAAACGGCGCAATATAAGAAGTATTCCTCCGGCAATGAGCTACAATGGCCAAACTAGTATTGATACATCCGATATTTGCAACACTTTCGCCAATCGTTTCGCTGATGCATTCACCCTTCCTGTCACAATCCTAACACACTAGCTGAGGCCACTTGCAATACTCCATCGGATGCTATCGATTTTATTATACCCACAATTGACGAAGCATTAATTGCGCGCACACTCAACGATATAAAACCATCTACATCATCTGGACCTGACAATATTCCCGCATACATATTGAAGCACTGCCGTCAATCACTCGCACCCATTCTTGCCAAAATATTTAATGATTCCCTTATGCGTGGCACGTATCCCGAGTCCTGGAAACACGCGCGAATGATTCCTATCCATAAAAAAGGCAGTCGACTTCATGCTAGTAATTATCGTGGCATTGTTTCCCTATGCGCTTGTCCAAAGGTGTTTGAGCTCATTCTATACAATCCGCTACTCACAGCAGTTCAAAACTATATGAGCCCTAGTCAGCACGGATTTCTCCCAAGGAGATCTTCCACCACAAATCTTGCTGAATTTGTTAGTTACTGCTTCGACAACATGGATCGTGGTACTCAAGTTGATGCAGTATATATCGACTTCAGGGCTGCGTTCGATAGTATCTCTCATGATATTCTACTCTCGAAGCTAAAAAAACTCGGTTTCCTCGACTGGCACATCACCTGGCTGCGTTCTTATTTAACTGGTCGTTCGTACTACATAAGCATAGGATCTCATCCTTCTCACTCCTTCACCAGCTCCTCCGGTGTGCCTCAAGGGAGTAATTTGGGACCGCTACTCTTCCTCATCTATATAAATGATCTATCTTTCGTTTTACCGCCAGGCCAACACCTAATGTACGCCGACGATGTAAAAATATTCGCTCCAGTTAGAAACGACAGTGACTGTGTACGCCTTCAAACGATCCTTGAGAATGTGGATAGCTGGTGCAGCAGAAACGCCCTCCAAGTGTGTGCTGATAAATGCCAGTGTATATCATTCAGCAGAGCCCGTCACCCCATCACGTTTACATACACTATGCTCAACACGGCTTTGGCTCGCACGACATGTATCCGTGATCTGGGGGTGCTACTCGATCAGAAGATGTCATTTCGCCCTCACATTGATAGCGTTGTTGCGAAGGGAAATCAGCTACTTGGTTTAATTACGCGGACCTGTAGCGAGTTTACCGATCCCATGTGCGTCAAGTCTATCTTCTGTGCCATCGTAAGGTCGTGCCTGGAGTACTGCTGTCCGATCTGGTGCCCGCTTGGTGTTGGTGACATCAATCTCCTCGAAGCCATTCAACGGAGACTCACCAGGTACGCGGTTCGACTCCTTCCATGGCAATCCCACCACGCTCGGCCCACCTACCATCAGCGGTGTCTGCTTCTCGGACTTGAACCACTCTGCTCTCGACGTAAAAACGCCCAATGCCTTTTCATATTCCGGCTCCTTAACGGAGAGATCGATTCCCCGGCATTACTAGCCAGCATCAATTTGTTCGCTCCCTGTCGGATTCTTAGATCCAATTTCAATCTCCGTGTACCGCGTACCCGCAACAACCATAGCCAGGGACACCCCATTATACGTATGTCCCTCGAGTTCAATAAAGTGTTAGATTTGTTCGATTTTAGTATGTCTACTTCTACGTTCAAGGAGAAATTGCGTCTACGTCACATTTAATGTTAGCTAGAGGTCTATTTATATGTTATAAATGATCATTGTCATATATATCTTAATTTAATTATAAGGTTGCCGATTAGACACGATGGTCCGTCGGTTGTGTATGAAAAATAAATAAATAAATAAATAAATAAATAAATGTTCTACTGGTAAAGGAGATACAACATGCTAAACGAGCCCTATGCAAAATGGAACAAGCTAGTGAATTCTCTGTTGAACTACAAGCCTTAAAAAGAAATGAAGGGTTAGCTAAGGTTTCTTCTATTCGACTTCTTAATCCATTTATTGGCAAAGATGGATTAATACGCGTTGGAGGCCGGTTGCGCCATTCTGATCTGAGCCACGATGCTAAGCATCCCATCCTCATGCCAGCTTTCCATCCTTTCACTCGACTTCTAATCATGGATCATCATCTGAAAACGATGCACGGTGGAGTGAGCATGACATTATCATCTATTCGTGAAGAAATATGGCCCTTGAACGGCATGAGAGCCGTTAGAAGTGTAACTCGTACTTGTTTTAATTGTGTAAGAGCTAATCCCACCCCAATAATCCAACCTATTCGTCAATTACCAATATCACGTGTAACAATAAATGAAGTTTTCTCCTGCGTTGGTGTGGATTATTGTGGTCCACTTTATTTGCGTCCATCTCATCGCAAGGCTGCATCTCCAAAATCATATGTATGCGTATTTGTTTGTATGAGCACCAAGGCTGTACATTTAGAACTCGAAGGTGACTTGAGTACCACCACTTTTTTGATGGCCTTGGATCGATTCGTATCACGACGAGGAAAACCGAAAAACATATACTCAGATAATGGTACCAATTTTATTGGTGCAAAGAATGCATTACATGAAATTTATCAATTCCTTCATAAAGATAATAATAAAATAACTAATCACTTGTCTAACGAAAACATTCAGTGGCATCTAATACCACCACGCGCTCCTAATTTCGGCGGACTTTGGGAAGCCGCAGTTAAGGTAGCAAAAACTCATCTAGTTCGGCAGCTTGGCACAGCTCAACTTTCATACGAATCCATGTGTACTCTATTAACAAAATTGAAGGATGTATGAATTCAAGACCACTATTACCACTCTCACAAGATCCAAATGATTTGTCACCTTTAACACCAGTACATTTCTTATTACTCAGAGATCCCCAGGCATTGCCTGAAGCCGATTTACAGCATATACCAACTAACCGACTATCCCACGATCAATTGATACAGAAGTTATCTCAAAACTTTTGGCTTAGATGGACCAAGGAGTATTTAACATCATTGCATAATCAACGTAACATCAGCCGTAAACAACATAACCTTTCCATAGGCGACTTGGTAATCATGAAAGACGATCAACTACCTCCATTGAAGTGGCCTTTGGCACGCGTTGTATCATTGCATTTAGGACCTGATGCTGTGGCACGAGTAGCTACTCTTCGGACCGCTTCTGGAATCATAAAAAGACCAGTCTCCAAGATATGTGCCTTAGAGTGCCACAACGAGGAATAAGTTTTGGGAATTAATCCCAAAAGGTGGCCGGTATGTTCGTTCCCGATTGTAGCACATCACTACTATTGTCCCGATTGTAGCCCATCACTACTTTCGCGGATCGCTACAAATTGTTCGACGGGTCATCGATCGTTTCGTCATCACGCACACCATAAAAAAAATGCATTATAAATAAAGCGGCAAAGCCAAATTCTCTCTCTTGACATTCAAACTCCTCTAGCAAGCAACACGCTTCGCTCATCATAGCAACTCCTTGGCGCACACAAGTGGCACAGAATTCCAAGCAATACCACCCAGCTTGGTAAAACAAAAAAGCACACAATCGGCTCTTTTCAGAGCCACCGATTCTTTATTAAGAACATCATCTTCAAAAAAAATACAAAACACAACGTAGGGTTCCGTACCAAACAGCCTATCTACATACAAAAAGGACGATGAACGAGGACTAGAGCGAGGAACGTGTATGTTCACTTTGCTTAATAAGCGAGGTGCGTCAATTTCTCCTTTTATCAGTTTGGCCATAAAGATTGTTTTAGCCTTTTCACGCCGCTTCTCTAATGATTCTTCACCTAACAATAAGCATCTTGTCCTATAGGGTAGCGTGTCACCATTTGGCCATCTAAGCTTTTTAATCGCGAAACGAGTCATTTTCCTTTGTACACTTTCAATGCGTTTGATCGAGCGGTCGGTATGAGGACACCACACAATTGATCCATATTCTAAAATCGACCTGACTAGACTGTTAAACAGTGTTTTGATACACAAAGGATCATTGAACTCTTTCGTCATTTTCCGTACTAAACCTAGGGTCCTATTGGCTCTGCTAACAACGTCTTCTATGTGTTTTGTAAATGTTAATTTATGATCTAGTAAGATACCAAGATCGCGAAGTGTATCTACACGGTTAATCGTTTGTCCATCTATGTCATAATTATAATAAATAGGTTGCCGGGCACGAGTGAACGAGATAATAGCACACTTATCGATACAAAGGACAAGAAAATAAGATTGCAGTCGGAAAACATTTTAATCACGCGTTGCAGTTCGTTATGGTCGGAGTGAGTGTTAACTGGACGGAATATTTTTATATCATCTGCATACATTAAGTAACTGTCGTCAGATAAAACAAAAGAGACATCATTTACATATATTAAAAACAATAAAGGGCCAAGGTTGCTACCCTGAGGAACCCCAGATGTGCTTGTAAAGATATCTGAACTAGCTTTCCCAAACTTTACGTAGTAAGTCCTATTGATCAGATATGATCGAAGCCATGACAATAAGTGTGCTTGAAAGCCTAGCCTGTCGAGTTTTGCTATCAGTATATCAATGGATACACTGTCGAAGGCAGCTTTTAGATCAGTATAAATGCAGTCTATTTGAATCCCTTTGCTGATATTACTCGTACATTTCGAGACAAATTCAATTAGATTTGTGGATGTCGAGCGATTTGGCATAAAGCCATGCTGCGCAATTGCATTATAGTTTTTTAAAGGTCCTATCAATGCATTGTGGACAATTATTTCAATCAGTTTTGCACATGCTGAAAGAGAGGTGACTCCTCTGTAATTACTTGCCTCATTTTTATCACCTTTCTTGAATATAGGGATTAACGAAGATGTTTTCCACAAGCTAGGAACAGTGTGTTGGTCAAAGGACAGACGACATAGATGTACTAGATGCGAGACGAGATTATTACAACGTTTTAGTACCACAGATGGAATACCATCAGGGCCTGGACAAAATGACAGTTTTAGTTTACATAATGCAGCTGACATAGATTCTTCGTCAACATTGATGGTATGAACATCGACAACATTGTGGGGAGTATTTTTTGAAGCTTCATTAATTTGCGTTGCATTGAATGTTTGAGTATCATAAACGTCGTGAAAGCGAGATGCAAATGTTTTTGCTATGTCGTGTTCACAAATGGCTATTTCACCTTTATATTTGATGTTCTTTGGTAGTTGATTTTTAGCTTTCCTACTCTTGGCATACGCCCAAAATCTCTTTGGTTTTCTTCGCATATATCTTTGGACACGGTATATATGATTTTTGTTATTGCCTTATTGCCTGATTATTTGTTAGCCTTATTGCCCTATCATGATTGACACAGGTTTTATGGCGATAGTATGTTCGAAATGCTGCTTTTTTCTTCCTTTTTACATATTGAAGAGTTTTAGTAGACCATGGACCATGGAAGGCGACGTTGTTGTGTACGTTTAGGGACGCATCTATTGAATATAGCTTTCAAATTTTCGGTGAATAAATTAACAGCATCATCAATACATATATCTGCGTGGTATAGCCTATCCCAGTTTGCACTGCAAATCATTTCATTAATAAGGTTTAGATCGGCGCGACTAAAATCAAGCTCTTCCGAGTTATTTTGCTCTTGCGACAATTCTAGCACTAACTGCGTTTGCATGTGTATCACTAAAGGAGGATGATACGCATCGACTCCCACTAAACTCACAATTGGTTTGTCAACTTGAGCCATTTCTACTGTGTTGTCGTCAACTAGCACAAGATCAAGAATATTATCTGTTGAGTTGACAATACGATTAATTTGATGCAGTCTGAACTGATCTATGATATCATAAAAGCTACCATTGTTATTATTTCTAGGCTTCTGATTGAAATCTCCCAACAAAATAAATTTATCGTCCTGCTTTAACTTTTCACAAATTCTTTCAATAGAGGTAAATACAGGGTTTCACACTTTATCTCAAGACTGCGGGACCCCTTCCCGAATCTGTCTTAGCCAAAGCCAAGACTGCGGTATGATGCTTGAAAACGTTGATGATACCTGAATTCATCGGATGCAATGCTGAATCTGCGGCACATTTCTCGAAACACACTGGTCCGCGCCGAGGACATGCGGTCGAATATTTTTTTACACGGATAACCTTTGTGTACATCAGTCTATTAGAAACACTCAATTATCCTTTTCGTTTTTTTACCAAAAAAAAGGCAATTTAATAAAATGAGTGAATGCATATTTGTTTAATTAAAATATTTACAAGTGTTAAGAAAGTAGTTTGAACTGTTTAAATAATCTTTTCTGGTAAAAACACGAAAAAATAATTCACTGTTTTCAGTACATTGATGTACACAAAGGTTATCCGTGTAAAAAAATATTCGACCGCATGTCCTCGGCGCGGACCAGTGTGTTTCGAGAAATGTGCCGCAGATTCAGCATTGCATCCGATGAATTCAGGTATCATCAACGTTTTCAAGCATCATACCGCAGTCTTGGCTTTGGCTAAGACAGATTCGGGAAGGGGTCCCGCGGTCTTGAGATAAAGTGTGAAACCCTGTAAGTCTCTCAATGTATCTTCCGATCTACTCAGATAAGGTCCCGCTTCGCAAAGCGACGGAAGAAATCATGGAGTTCTGAGAATTTTATCATGCCTTCCTTTTCTCTCCAACGGCAAATTTGTCGAGCAGCTCGTCGAGCTACCCGTCCCTGGCTCCGCCTCATTCCCCTCGCCTGAGCGCGCTGTCGAAGGTTTGGATGTGTTGGTGCGTCAGACGGCCAATCGCTGTCAGCCGTCGTCCGTGCTTTTTCCCTCCATAGCGCCATCTCTTTCTCGCGTGTGGACAATGCTCATGAGTTGCTGTGGCGCTTAAAAAAACGTTTATACACATTGCGGCGATGAAGTTGCATTTTCACAAATCAAACCAAAAAAGCGCAATGAGTTTAATCGATGCAATGTAAAAATGACTACGGAATCGCTAGCGCACGATGGAGGATTGGCTGTGCAACGCGCTGAATCCTAATTCGCATTAACACGTTCATCCCGGCGCTGATTTTCATCAACTTTCCTTTCCACCAGCATCTAGAACGCAGGCTGGAAAGTTCACTGGCAGGCAGTGGGGCCTGCCATCGAACTGAACGTGTTAAGCATTAAGCATAACTTTGATACCCTAAGCTTTTGCTTTCGTATGCTGTAGATTACATAGATATCCTGAGCCATCTGCGCGTGGGTGTGAGCGTGCGTGTGTGTGCAACACTTTCGCCAAATGTGTTTTCTTCCGGAATGTTATGATCCATCGGTCAAAGAAAGGAAGGTGTTCATGAAAGGCGGAAAGACGAATTGAGGCCCCTGTCAATGGTAACTGATGACAGGGAGGAGGGGGTACTGGCACACAGCTGTTGGAAGATTGATCGGTATACTTAAATTGCCGGTGGATGGGAGGGAGGGGGGGGGTGCCCATGGGACCCCTACGATCATCGGTCACAGGCCCTAAAATTGTAGTCGCCATGGGGTGAGGGGAGGTGCAAATGGTTCTCCAGCCACGGGGCCCTAACGACCATCTTTCCCGGGGCCCTTGTCGTTAATACTCTGTCCACTTGTAGAGATCATCGGCGACCGCCTAGTCCGCCTACCGTTAGGTCCGCTGCTGGTTCATGACGGTGTTTTTTTTATCGTGGAGGTGCATCCTTCCCCCTGCCTGCAGCGTATGCATCGAGCAGGAGACATTGTGGCAGTACCCCCGTCGTGGGTTCTAACCGCGTACGAACCGTCCGCTGTATCAAGAGGTGACTATCCGGCTACGTGGTACTCAAGTCCTGAAAAGGCCGGCATGATCGCTTTGGCTATTACGCCAATAATAATAATAATAATAATAATAATAATAATAATAATAAAAAGAACTTAGCGTAGCAGTCCACACCCGGGTAAGAGTTTGTCTTGACTTTGTTGCTGCCGGGCTACCGCTGTGACGAGACAAATACACGGAATGCACTCGACCAAAACATGAACCTACCGATCCGAACCCATTCCAAGGCATTGCTGGTCAATCGGCGTCATGATAACGACTACAAACCAACAAGCAACCAGATTCTGGACGGACAGGTGCAGCACCATACGCGCACCGTAATAAACAAATCCAGAATCCTCTTTTGTATGGATTCAATTCAAAATGTTGTTTCCACTTGCGTCCGCTAGCTGAATTAGAAATAAATGTGCAACATATCACACGCACGTTTGCTTAGATCGTGTGTCTTTTTAATACCCCCAACAGCAGAGCCGATCGCAAAGATGCCAATGTCAGTGGTTGTGTTGTCGCTCAGGTAGCGAGATCGAAAATGCATGGACTTTGTAGCCGCAGCGGATGAAAATGTACGCATCAGAATCAAATAGTTTTGGGGTTTCCAAACGCACGCACACACACAAACACACAAACACGCGTGCGCAAACTTACACACACACACACACACACACACACACACACACACACACACACACACACACACACACACACACACACACACACACACACACACACACACACACACACACACACACACACACACACACACACACACCCACACACACACACACACACACACACACACAAACACGCGCGCGCACACATGCATGAACGCGCGCACGCCAACACGCACGCACGCACACACACACGCACGTACGCGCGCCTGCGAGCATGAAAGCGCACACGCCAGCACGCACCCACGAAAGCGCGCTCGCGAGCACGCACCCCGAAGTCGCGCAAGCACGCATTCCTCCCCCCCCCACTAGATCACCCCCCCCCCCCCCCCTTCCCGCACGAACGAGTACGGCTACCTTATCGGTAGAACGGCTGGTTCAGCTATCTTGTAGCGCATCCTCATTCAAAGCGCCGGGCGGGGTGGGGGATCGCGGCATGGTAGAGAGGACGGTCAATTTCCCCGTGCTGTGTGTGTGCGTGTGTGTGACGACCCAAAAACTCGAGACAGATTTTGGCACATTAAAAAAAATTATTGGCACTTTACACTGTGCTTCATGATGCTTAGAAGGTCGTAGAAGCATCAAACATGTTCAAATTAAAAAATATTAGATTAGTGTTAGACGTTCTCCTACGCTTGTTTTAAATAGGCTTCGTCTCCCTCGATTGCCACGGGCATCGAATGGTCTCATCAGCAGCGGCACGAAATAAAATAAATCATCTATACACCGATAACACTTTGAATCCCAATCCAGCTTCTCCCACAGCGTCTCAAGGTCACACACAAATTAATAAATGCTAACACCCACCAATAACAATACACAACCGCAATGCACATATGAATATCAACGCATACACCGCAACAGCCAATCAGCTGGCGGCGGAAGGCACGGGCTGAAGCGCAAGTAAGGCAGGGCACGGTGAGGGAGGGAGAAGAAGCGGATGAGAAAATGGGCGCCAATTTTTTTAAATTTTTTTGACCGTTTTTTTTGCTCCGCCGCCATAAATAGTTCGTCCGTTTCGCCAGCAGATGGCGCTAAACTTGCTCGACCCAGCGCGGGAATCGCTGAAGTCCAGCGCGGGGATCGGGCCAAAATCTGGCCAAAGCTAGCCAGCGCAGATTTTGGTGCATTTTCTGCGCTGGAAACTACTCGAATTTGCGCAGCGGGGTGGTAAATATAGTGTGCCAATGTAGAGTACCCCCTTAGCTAGATGAATTTCAATCCATGTCATCTCGAGTGAACCGATCGGTACCGAACATTCACACGAGTTCAGATCGGACGAAACAGCTACCAACAATCCTTCACCGCGGCTTCGGGAACTGTTCAATACACTTCTATCATTACGGTAAACACAGTATTCGTTCGCAAATATCATTTCCGATGGGACAGTATCATCAAGCCATGTTTCAGTAAAGGCAAGCACGTCGTATTGTTTATCAGACACGGCCAACCGTAGTTCATCTACTTTAGTTTTCAAGCCTCTAACGTTTTGATAATAAACATCAAGAGGACATTTAGTGCTATCTTGGCGGGTCAGTGGTAAAGACAAATGTGTTATTGGATCGTTACCCGGTCGCATATCAAGTTGATCGGTGCTGTATGCGATGAGGCCTCTGTGCCTGTTTGTGCTACTGTTTGTTGTTGGGATTGATCGTGCATTTCTGTTGATCGCTGATATGGTTGTTGAGACTTCCCCGTGGGACGCCAAAAATACTGCGGACTCTGACGACGATCAATAAATTCACGGAACACTAGACCAATCGGCCACGTTGAAGGGGAAAGAGCCTTCTCGCGGAGACTCATGGGCAATCCGATTTTAAACGAAATGAAAGTTAGTGACCCTTCATCTCGCCCGAAAGGAAGAAGGGGATAGATAACTGAATCGGCAGTTCCCAGGTACTTCTGGATAAGTTCGTCTATTTGTGTTTTTGTAACTTCGGGAGCGATACGTGTGAGAAAGAACCAAAATCTTGGCTCTCTAGCTGGGACGGTTCTTATGGCGAGTGAAGGAGAGGTGCCTCCCGTTCCCGTTAGTAAGGGTGAGGGGCCTGGTGGAGAGCGATCAGCGAGTCTACGCTTAGCTGCATTTGCCGGAGTGCCACACGATTACATATCATTACGGTTGAGTAGTGGTGATGCAATATCCATGTTAGTATGAACGTTAGGTGTAGTGGTGATGTTAGAGTGTGTATATTTATAGTGTTTTTCGACCTTATCCATGATTTGACTTTTCATAGAGCTGACCAACTCCGTTTTTAGAAGCTTAAGGCGAGAATCCAATTCATTAATCAACGTGGAGAAACAGCCATCAAAAAGGTCTCTACATGGTTTGCATATCCATAAGAGTTGAGAATTTGGTCGCTTGAGCTCCTTGATAAAGCTGTTGGCCAGACCAACACACTTGTAGTGGTACACTTTCTTGCAGAAACCAGCACACGCATATTCATCATCCCCGACATCAACGTTACACGAAGGGCACTGAAGGGCCATCACACCACACGCACACTAATAAGAAGATGAATAATAGTTCACGAGTGATGCCAAAAGTTTTGCACCAGAAACGGAAAAGTTTTGTATCAGTTTCTTACACTAAGAATATGTTATTCGAAAGAGATCAAACACTGATCATGTGATACACAAGTTCTTCTATGAAGGCAACTATGGCTAGCCACCCAACAAGGCCGGTTGCACAGGTTAAAATTAACTTATCCAAGCAGAGAAACATCAACGGTCCGAACGCTCTATCGACGCACCGAAAAAAATCAACTATTAAAAGAACTCAAACTTACTCATTTATCTGAACCTGATAGATCTATTATTGGGAAAATTTGCATCAAATATAATGATGTGTTCTGTCTACAAAACGACAAATTAAGCACTACTTCAATTTACGAAGCTTCCTTGAAAGTTAACAACAATACTATGCCAATATATTCCAAACCTTACAGACTACCCTACTCTCAAAAGGCAGAAGTAAAAAATCAAATTAAAATCAAATTGTGGTATCCTAGGGTACAGCTAAGAGAGTGTGAGTGACGAATGAGCGTGAGGGTGTCAGTCAGTGTTGGGCAACGAATAAAGCTGGACGTGCGTCCCTGTACAGGAGGAGAAAGCTTGTTGTTGGATTAGAAGATATCACATTGGCGATCCTGCCATGATATAGGCAGAAGTGTATTGAGAGTGGTGTGATGGTGCAATTTTTCGGTTCATTTTTTTTGTTTGTTTGTGAGTCGGGTTTAGCCTATGGCCACATTGAAATACGTTATCAAATTTGTCGGCTGAGTCGAGTTTAGTTCATGACCTGCGCGAGAACTACGGTAAAAAGTATGTGCCGGGTTCGGCCCTTGGCAAGCTCAGAAGCTCGTATTTTATTGAAATTAGTATATGTGTGAGTCGGGTTCAGCCCATGACCAATACAATGTAGTACTGGCTGAGTATGCGTGAATACGAGAGTATGTGTGAGTCGGATTCGTTGCATGGCAAACGTGAAAGATCTTGTTTTAGAATATGTGTGAGTCGGGTTCGGCCCATGGCAAACGTGAAAGATCTTGTTTTAGAATATGTGTGAGTCGGGTTCGGCCCATGACCAATACAGGGTGGTACAAGATCAGCGAGTTGCGGGCAAGAATGCATATGAGTCGGGTTTTGCCCATGACCATAGATATTGAGCAGTCTGAGTCGGGCCCAGCCCATGATTTGATTTTAAAATAAAAATATAATACAGGTTTGATATATAATAAACTGGACTCTATGAAATCATAGAAGCAAGATAAAGCTCTTAAGCGAGACAGGAAAATTGATCATATTTTTTCCTAGTTAACAGGTCACCCTGTGTTTATTCGGCCTACAAACAATCACATATCTCAAAGCGAGAAGGCATATTGACTCACATGAGTTGGGTTGTATGGCGTGACTAAGTAAAAAAAAAACGCGGGCGCGTGGTGGTACGCGTGTGTGAGTGGAGCGTGCCAGAAGAAGCATAAGTAAGAAACATCGGACGAGCGTTGTACTAGTATTGTAATTGGTGTGAATAACTAAATGACATCGGGACAGGGATCTTGATCCCATAGTGTGCGTGCGTTCTCATATTGAGCCGTTATTCTTCGTTTGATCGCTAGCAAGAGTGGAGGTAGAAAGTTATTGTTCATTAGTGTTTCATTACTGCAAAAAAAAGATATAAAAAAAAAGAAACGATGAGCAATACTGGAGAATAAGTGATGTTGTGGAAAGTGGCAAATCGGTGGAGGAAGTACCGAATAGAACCAAGAAAGGATCTAATGAGTGGCTGTCAGGCTCCTGGCCATTGCGCCAGTTCGACGAGACAATTTCCACTAATAAGCGTAAGGCCGAGTGGATTCGTTTTTGCGACCAATTCGAGAGAATAGTGGCATGTAAAACACCAGTGGACGCGGAAACTAGAGTTGCGGGCCTTAAAATTTTTGCGGGAAGCTACCTGCTCAGTATAATTGAAATGCAGCAACGAAGCTTAACTCCTAAAACGCAGGATGTTTACAAAGACACAATTATGGCTCTAAACGAATATTTCAATGATTTATGCGATGCATCAAAGGAACGTCTGAAGTTTCGGGAAATGAAAATGAAATCCAAGGAACCATTTGCGGACTGAGTGCTCCGTTTGGAAAGGTAGGCAGCTTTGTGTGAGTTTGTTGTAGTACAGCACGAGGAAGAAATGATGCAGGCAGTGACAAGGCGTTCGATTCCGGATATAGCGGATAAATTATACGAAATAGTCAATGTGTTTGGGAATAATGCAGAGCGAATTATTAGCCATGGCAAGCATTTGGATTTTATTCGAACAGAGGCTGAGAAGGGGAAGCTAGGCGAAATAGAAGCGTCGTCGAAAAACGCTGATTTGGACCAGCTACCATCTTGGAAACCTGTAAACGCTATACGCACAGTGAAAGGGTCCATGCGTCGATATAAGCCGTATGGGACGAAATGGAGCAATGGTAGAGGAAATGGATCCCAACGTGACCGAATGGTCGGGAGAGAAGAGCATCAAAGCTGCTCCAAATGTGGTCGTGTTCCCCCTTGGGGCCGCTGCAAGGCGTTCCTGGCAAAATGCTATGCTTGTGGAAAAAACGGCCATTTTGCGGAGTGTTGGGAACTAACACCAAGGCGGATTAAATTTCTTGCCAAAAACGATTTATTATATTCTTCTTCTTCTTTGGCACAACAACCGTTGTCGGTCAAGGCCTGCCTGTACCACTTGTGGGCTTGGCTTTCAGTGACTAATTGATTTCTCCCCATAGTAGGATAGTCAGTCCTACGTATGGCGGCACGATCCATTTGGGGTTTGAACCCATGACGGGCATGTTGTTAAGTCGTACGAGTTGACGACTGTACTACGAGACCGGCTCAGATTTATTATATTACGCGCCAAAAAATGTGTCCGTTTTTCCGCGGTTGGTTTAGAAAAAGGCTCATTCCTGTCTTGCGGCCCTTTTTAACTCTTTTCTTCTGTTACGCTTCGTGCCTCGTTCGTTTACGCCTACGCTCGTTTTAAACGTCCCGTTTATGACAGGTAGTTGGAATTCCAACGCGAGATTCCATCATTCCAACAACGCGAAACGTTTGTTCGGAGCAGTTAGGGCGTCGGGGATGCATGCCTATATGTACGACGTAACGTTGTTGAAGGAACTTGTGAAGAAGCTGCCACCGGTCATCTATATCGATTGAGCGGGGACCACAAGAAGGATGAGTGAGGTAACGTTGATGGAGTTTGGACGGTGGATTGGTGAGCTGGCGAGCGATTTGTGCCGTGTCATTGATATGACGCCCGTCCTGGGGGGACACGGCACCTCGACATCCTGATCCGCTCCCAAAACGACAGCAGTTCCAACCCCAACCGTTCCAGAATCCTCGAAGTCCGCCTGATCGCTTCCAACCCTCTCGACCAATCCAGATGGAATCGCACGGCACGGGGCGAGCGCATCCGGCCTACTGCAGCGTGATAGTCCTGCAAGAGAAGAACGTTAGTGACCCGACGCCACATATCGACATGCCTGTGTCGATGCCAGCTTGCGTCGTCTGCGGTGAGAGTTGCGGATCGCTATCACAGTGCGATACATTTGTTAACGAGCGAAGGATGTGCAGGAAATGCCTCGCCCTACTAGCAATGGGAATGAAAAAGTGTGCGACTTTCAGGCGAGGGGCATGTAGAAGCATGGGGAGACGGTTGGAAATACGCGGAATTGCTCGGAGGCGAGAGCGTGTTTTGTTTTCTACACAGTTTTTGCACTCACACAATTACACATGTGTGAATGTGTGCGTTCACTTTCAGCCTGCGCGCTCAGTTTGGTTTTCTCGCAGCGGCTATCGGTGTCTCGCTCGCACTAGTGCAGCGAGTGTTCCTCTGTGCGCTCCCTTTCTTGCCACCACACGAAATTGTCAGTTCAGCTCAAGCGTTCTCCGTGAAAGGCAGCGCGCGTTTTAGCCTAAGTTCCGGGCGATCGAAGTTTCGCTAAGTGTTGAAGTGTTGCGCACATTGAAATGAAGCTGCGCTTATCTTTCACCATTTATCTTAAATGTGTGATTTGCGCTGCTTAATTTCAATTTTTTTTTGCTGTATTGAACATCAACAACGGGATCCACGCAGTTAGACGGCTATTTGAAATACGTCGATTTTTGTATATATTGAATGTGTGTGGTTTGAGGCAAGATTGTGTGAAGCAATGTATTTAAATGTGCTTTTATTTGCAATAAAAGTGATAGAATGTAAACCAAGTTTGATGTGTTCAAGTTTTTGTTTTGATTCGGGTGCACCAAGTCCGAATGAAGGGAAGCGCACAGCGCGCTACGAAAGAAACGAGCGGGAGGGGGTGTCAGTCCAGCGCAGCGCAATTCGCTGGAATCAAGTGGGAGGGGGTACCAGTTCAGCGCAGCGCAAGCCGAAAGAAACGGGGAGGAAGGGTATGATGAAACAGCGCGAGCGAGCGTTCTTTACAGCGAGAGCGCCTCGTGTATTTTAAAGGCAAGCAAGAGAGCGCATTCTCTCCGTGGTAGCGCTCCATCCGCCATTTTTAATTCTCAGCCCAAAACAACGGACTTCGGATCCGAGCTTGGGCCGGACCCCTACCGCGTGTTTCTACCTACCCCTCGCCTGAAAATTTCGTTCTCTTTGTCTGTCGGGCGGTTACCACGCTGGCAAATGCCGTGCTCCACCGTGTGGAGTATATAGATGCGGCGTTCAACATCACGAGCTGTTGCACGCGGAGGACACATCATCCGGTATCAGCCGCCACCAGGATCAACAAACTGGGCCAACAGGTAACAACCCGGGGTCTTTTGCTAACGTTCTAAACCATGCAGGAACAAATGATGGGGCGATCCTCAAATACGTGCCGGTGTCTCTTCATGGACCAGCTGGACGTGTAGATATGTACGCCTTTCTTGATGATGGGTCTACATCGACACTCATGGATGAAGGACTGAGGGACGAACTTGGTCTAACTGGCACACCTCATCCGCTGAGTCTAAAATGGACGGAAGGAGTGACCAGAGAAGAGGATGATTCGGAGAGGCTGCAAATACGTATGTGCGGCTACGACGAGTCACCGACGGATGAATTGACACACGTGCACACCGTGAAGCAACTCGCGCTACCACCACAGTCCGTCGACGTGGTAACTGGCCGCCAAGTACCCCCACCTGAGGGGACTACCTGTGAGGCCATATTCGCAGGCTGTGCCGCGCATACTCATCGGAGCAGATAACTGCCATTTGGGACAACCGTTGAAGACCGTGAAGGGCAAACACGGTGAACCGGTCGGTTGGAACACCAGCTTGGGTTGGGTCATTTACGGTCCTTGTGTTGGTCGAGACGATCAACATGCCACCTCCATGAAGACACCCACCTGCAGCAAGCAACGGACCACCACGCCGAAAGCTGGACAACAGTGGGACACCAAGCGACAAAGCGCTCGACCGAAGATCGATCTTTCCGTCGACCCGGGAACGCCTTGCAAGGCTGCGGTGACGCAGCGGTATGTATGTCTAAAAAGAAATAACATATTTAATCCCGTTGTAGACGACCGAGCTTACGGAAATGTAAAGGCACACTTAGCTGAAGAACGCCGCGGAAGAGTGGGCAACAATGCTTCGACCGATCGTCGGTTCTATCCGGTGACAAAATGGTCCGATCCTTCCGTGAAACACGAGAAACCGCAAGACGAGGCGCCCGTGGAGCGATTTAGTAAACCAAGGAATAAGGGCCGCTTTGTATCGAAGATTGTAGCTAAAGACGGATAGGTTAGGCAAGCTACGGTGCAAACAGTGAACAGCACATACATACGACCAGCACACAAATTGGCCAAGCTAGATGTTGGCATGAAAAATAACAACCACAGGGAGCATGGAATATGCACGGAAACCAATTTATATTAGCTGGTATCGCGAAAGAATTGGTTTAAAATTAACAGTCGTTAAAAATTAACCAGAGTCGTTAAAAATTGCTAGAATTTGGCATCGCAAACGCATTGAGTTCATTTGTTAATTTTAACGATGTTAATGCCGTCGTTAAACAAACGACTGTCAAGAGCGTATGCGATACAAATTAACAGTCGTTTAATTATACTGCTCGAATTTTTAACCCGTGTTTGCCTATATGCGATATCGAGAAGTCGTTAACTGTTTTGACGGTCGTTTATTTTAACAGGAATGAACAACAAATGAACTCGGTTTTCGTTTGATATAGCCAAGGTGGAATATAGTGGAGGTGGCTTCTTAACGTTTGGCATGTTGGCATTTTGAGGTTCAGTTTGACAACAGCCGTCGATATTTGTTTACAGGCAGCAGCTATATATAGTTATGTACACATGCGCTACGCGCTATGATACAGGTGCTGAGTAAGAAAACGGTCGCAAGCGAGCCATCGATGTTACTCCTCGCGCGGAGTCAGGTTCCAACGGGAACTCCACTGGAAGCAGGTTCCCACGACCAGGTGTGGTGTCGTATGTTCAGACGGACCGAGGCAACATGATCATCATAAACGTGGACGACAACGTGACCGGCAAACCTGGCAGCACCGAAAACACCAGCCTAGCTAAATAGTACTGAATCCAGAAGTTAGCTTTAGTCTTAGTTTAGCAGTTCGCAAATAAAGATCCCCAGTAATATTTTTTTAAAACTTACTCCGGGCTATCGTAAACATAATTATATATATATATATATATATATAAATATATATATATATATATATATATATAGTATATATATATATATATTTATATATATATATATATATATATATATATATATATATATATATATATATATATATATATATATATATATATATTTATATATATATATATATATATATATATATATATATATATATATATATATATATATATATATATATATATATATATATATATATATATATATATATATATATATATATATATATATATATAGTATATATATATATACTAGTTAAGGACAGGTAAAATCTACCAGATGTCCTCAAATTTAGAATTATTTAAAAACTCTACACGTTCAGTGGCAACAACCATAACTCAAACACCTATTTGTTCTTATTTGTTCTTACAACTGTGTTAACCTTGTAACTTCCTGGTTGTTACAGTTCTTAATGTACATTGCAGAACCGTTAAATAACGATGAGGCTACTTTTGAGCCATACTGATGGAAAAAAAAAATCTTAAATCTTAAATAGCCATAAAAAACCAAGTCACGCAATTTTGTAATTTTTTTCAACTGGTGTTCAAAAATAAGGTTCTTTGTTACGCACGTAAAGCACCAATGAATCTTATTTACTTACACTTATAAGTAATAACAATGGTAATCATGATTGGCGAATTTTGTGGCCATTTTGATAAAACAGAAAGTTCAGTAGCTGCATTCCTTCTTATTTTCAATCGAACTGATACGTTCCATGCTTCTGTTGACACAAATGTATAATTTTTTGATTATTATTTTTTGGTTATCGGCGTGATTTTTTGGAAAGCATAGCTAAGTAGTAACCTAACCTAACCTAGTAATAACGTATTGATGTGCAGTGGATTAAAAAATTAGGGTGCCGCTAATACATATACAACTTGTTTAGATCCAATCCCAATTGCGTACTTAAAAACATAAATTTTTGAAATGCTCACTTCTGTTTCAACCCATCTTCTGTTTTTTGTGCCCATAAATGTAAGATTGAACTACAAAAATATGATATCACACGTGGTTCGAATTCCATTTCTACTCTTTTTTCGACATATGTTTCATACGTTAGGTAATAAGTAATAGATGTTAGAACAATTTCAATGTAAATTTGCTCAGTCTTTAATTTCATGAGGGTCATTTCCAAAAACGCCATCAAAATTTTATTTTAATATCCTGAAACTGGTTTTGAAGTATTAAATGGAATTGGTATTTGTGTATGAGACAATTGTTATTGTTGTGCCAAATATCAAATTTCAACAGTGAACATATCCCCTCAAATAACCATTCCAAATGTGTAGTTCTAATATTCCGATCTATACTGTTATAGAAAAGAATGGTTCAACACTGTTTTAGCCTTCCCAGATCAATCAACTAAATTGACGTTTACTTGCAAACTACTTTATTTACTCTTGCCGCCCCACATCTTTCAGATTTTGCTTCTAATTTGACGTGTCCTTAATTATAACGTGGTTGTTCTTAATCAACAATAAAGTACAGTGATAGCATCACATGGTAAATATCGTCATCACTCTTGATAGATACAGTCAGAATCTTTTCAGCCCTCTTGGGCACGCTACAGTAAGCACAGTTTCATTGTGGATCATTCTGCAGTTGATGCTGATCCGGCTAAATGCAGTGCGCACGGTTGTCTCACCTAACGCGCAGTATGTTGCAGCCATGTCGCGCAATGAACCATCTCTCCCTTTAGTGCTTTGTTCCGGAAGGACGTCCTGAAATAAGTAGTTCTTCCCACCCGCGAACAAATCGTTACAAATTCAATTTTTACGTTTCAAGCCATCAACATCCGCCGTTTTTTTGTTCGGAATTTCAGCAAGGCTTTTTAGCATATGGCCGCTTAGGGTCTCTCGGCTACATCCGCCTCTTATGCGTTTTCCTTGTCCCGACTCAGCTAATATTGCGGAGTAGTAGAGTTGGGGCGATCCCGTGTTACGTTGTCGTCAACTCGAACGACTCAATAACATGCCCGTCATGGGTTCAAGCCCATGGACCGTCCCCCCGTAGCAAGGATTGACTATCCGGCTACGTGGTAATGAATTAAGTCTCGAAAGCCTGTATAGGCCGACATGTCCGCATAAGACATTACACAAAATAGATGATGATTTGAGGGAGTGTACATGTTCGACGTCCTGGATATAGCAACCCGTTTTACAGGATATTCTGTACCACACTTATCTGCCGATGACGACGGTGTATGTAGTATTCGAGGTTAAGCACCAATAATGAGTATGGTTGGCTTTATTAATGATTCAATGAATTGGAATATCAACCATTTCACAATTAAGCTATTTTGCATAGTTTTCAAACATGTTTTTTTAAATATTGCCTTGAATATCTTGATTAATAATGGGAAGGGGTATGAGATGGGACACTTTATCATCAGGTGGCTAATTTGCAACTTTAATTATTGAAAAAAATTATTATATCCAATACCATGTGTTTTCAAATCGGTTTGTGTAAACAAAAAATCTATGTAACCATTGCCCTCATTACCTGCGGGCTAGCAGTGGTGCACGGAGCAAGTCCTTTCGCAGCAACGCGCGTTGCTAAGAGAGCTCTGCTCTCACCGCTTTCTCTCTCTCGCTGAATGGTTTCTCTCACGTCATTGTGGCGATTTTCGATTTTATATATAGTGATATATATATATATATATATATATATATATATATATATATATATATATATATATATATATATATATATATATATATATATATATATATATATATATATATATATATATATATATATATATATATATATATATATATATATATATATATATATATATATATATATATATAAATCAATAATTTCATAAAAAAGGGAATATAACAAAGGAATTCATATAACTGTACTCATGTTATATCATCTGGTAATTTTTTTTGTCCTTTTTATTCTAATATTTTTTTCCCGTTTCTTTTTTTCTCTCTCTAAACTTTAGCTTTTAACTGGTGATAAAACATTTTTGCGTGATCCTCGAGTTGTGGAATGCATTATCGGCTCAATTAAATTCAACTTTCTGATAGATTCTGCAGCAACGGTAAATACACTTACTAAGGAGGGATGGGAGAAAATTAAAAAAGAGTGCCGTTCGGTGATTCAAGAAGTGGTACTCCATCCAAAGGAAAATTTGAAAGGCTATGCTAGTAATCGGCCGTTGGATGTAATTTGTTCGTTTAACCGCGCGGCTACATGAGGTGAAATATACAGCGAAATGAACTATTTGACAGGTGAAATATTTGACAGGTACAGCTAAAGGGTTGGGGGAGACACAACATCCGTTTTCGAAATTCTATTAAAAATAATATATTCTTAAGCAGAACATTCCCTAATTAGAAGAAATTATGAACTGTTGACTGAAAATTGACTATGTACTCGATATTGAAGTTATTTAATGGATCTAATTACGATTTTGTGCACGTTATTTGTTTACATTGCACATCAGCTGGTTGCTGAGATGCTTTATCCGTCAGATATTTCGCCTGTCAAATAGTTCATTTCGCTGTATATTTCACCTCATGTAGCCGCGCGGTAAGGCATTTATCGGTGTACAGAACAGTAAGCTACGACAATTAGCAAAGTTTTTTGTGTTAAATGGGACAGAAGTGTCTCTACTCGGATTCCATACTGCTGTGCAGTTGAAATTGCTTAGAATAGGCCTGGAAGATAATCTAGGAAAAAATCTAGAGGAAGTATATTGGGCTGGAATTGAGGCTAACGGAGAAAAGTATAGGAAAAGTAATCAAGACTGGAATATGAGTACAGTGGATGAGGGTTACACTAATCGTTCCGATGAGTTTCCGAAAGTTCAAGGAGAGCCGGTCAAGTTCAGGGTAGATAGCTCGGTGATTCCAAAACAAATTATTAGATAATATGTGCCAATAGTATTTGAAAAAGCGGTTAATGGCGCCTATCGCCAACCAGTCGATAAAAATTAACCGCCGGTTTGGCTATATCGACCAATAAATTTATCTACTCGAATTGGTATCGCGTACGCATTTCACTAATCGGTCGATAAAATTATATCGATCGATATAATTCCAGGCCGAGTAGTTTCGTCACCTGTCAAATTGGCTTGTCAGCCTACGGTTGTTTACAAGTCACGAAGCCAGTTAGCAACCGAAAAAAGTGCTGCATAACAAAAAGAATTGGAAAATCATGCTTAATTCTTTATTTTTCACTGGTGAAAGTGATGATGCTGATAAAAATCTTGCACAACATCGTAGGGAGCTCTGGAAACAGCTAGATCCGCTTGAATTATCCGTTAAAGCGTAAGTAGAACCTGGAGTTTTGTTTTCTCGTCAATCGTGTTGATGTGTGAGTTGTTTCTTTTCTGTTTGTTTATTTGTTCATAGAACTTTGATCTTAATACTGGATGAAATGTTTCTTTTCTAGATTTATGCAAAATTTTCGACTCCCGAAGAGCCTGTTCGAGGAAATTCTGGCAAAAATAGCCCCATTCATTGCTCCAAAACATAACCGTGGTTTATCTGCAGAACAAAAACTGGATCTTACCAAGAAGGTGTTGGTAACGATTTTACCATGACAATTGGCCAATCTACTTTTTCAGAAACGTTAGATCAAACCTTAACAGTTCTGGAACGTGAACTAACATATGCAATTACCATGGATCTAACAGAAGACGAGAGAGCTGATGCCAGAAGATACTTTTACTCGAAATTACCTGTTCCTGGTGTAGTAATGTGCATCGATGGAACCCATATAAGAATCGTTGCGCCTCACGACAACTCAATCCATTATTTCAATAGAAAGGGATTTTATAGTCTTAACGCTTTAATGGTTAATATGTGATGTGGAATAATTTAACAGCGATAAAATTATATGAAACTTATCTTCCAGATATGTGACCACAGACAAATAATCCGTTTTGTGGACGCGAGTTTTGGCGGCTCGGATCACAATTCTTACATTTATAATTCCAGTCCGATTTCTTCATATTTTGAAGAAAAATGGAGAAATGGAGACCGAATGTTTAAACTCTTAGGTTGGTCTATTCACATGTTACGCTTTTATGTCACATTTTAAGTTTATCTTTACATTTACATTTTACGCTTTCTAATATATTCTAGGAGACTTCGCTTATCCTTCTAAACCTTGGCTTATCAAGCCGCGCAAAAATGCAGAGCCAAATACTCCAGATTCGTTGTTCAATGAACAGCATGCCAAAGCACGTTCCATCATTGAAAGAACGTTTGGTTTGCTCAAAGCACGATTTCGCTGCTTGAATGGTGAAAGGCCACTACATTATGCACCGAACAAATGTGTTCGTATCATAAACGTTTGTTGCATGTTATACAACCTTCTCATCATGCATGGTATTACCGACGAATTTAATGAATAACGATGAGCCTCGATTAAGCTACCCAGAATAAAAAGAATTCAGCGCACAATTTTTTGTGTGTGATTTATTACATTAGTTTTTATCTTTCATTATTTTTAGCATTTCTTCAAAAAATCCCAAAGTTCCCTCTGCTAATATTTTTAAGTTGCTGGAAATTTCGCCAAGATGTTTGTTCATCTCATCATTTTGCTGTAGTACCCTTTTTTAAAAATCAGCTTGTTTAGTTGTGGCAGTTTTGATGCTTGTTTTGGTCCTATCTGATGGCTGTTGATTCATATTGTTGCTATTGTGCAGTACAGCAACCCGTAGCACCGCTCCCAGCGACTCGTGTGTCGGCATCAAAACCATTTGCTATCACCGGTGTTGACTATTGTGGGCCCATCTTTACGAGATTGAATCGAAGAGCAGTTGCACGCAAATCTTCGCTATTTTTATCTGTTGCAATCCACATCGAACTTGTATCGGACCTTACAACCAGTGGCGGATTAAGGGTATTCCTGTTAATGGTAAATGTTGTTGTGGCGGGGAGTGGGGGGGGGGGGGGGGGTAGTGGCACTAAACTTGCTGTTGCGAGATTGAACAGTCGGGGCCCCTTCGATCATCAGTCACAGGCTCTAAAATTTTTGCTGACGGGGGGGGAGTGCAAATGATTCGCCAGCCTTGGGGCCCCAACGGCCATCCTTCCGGGGGCTTGTCGCTAGTACTCTGTCCATACGGCATACTATAGAATGGCGATCTACGGGGCTCCTACATCGGCGGGGCCCCAGGCGACCGCCTAGTCCGCCTACCGTTAGATCCGCCACTGCTTACAACAGAGGCGTTTATCGGAGCTCTTCGGAGATTTATTGCGAGACGAGGGAAAGTCGTTGAGATTCCCTCCGACAACGGGACGAATTTTAAGGCAGCCGCTAACCAGCTGAAGGAATTGTACGAGCTATTGAAAACTGAAAAACATGCAAGTAGCGTTCATCGTTGGTGTCTAGAGAAACAGATAGCTTGGAAATTTATTCCACCTCGCGCCCCTAATTTTGGAGGATTATGGGAAGCTGCGGTTAAATCTACTAAATTTCACTTTGTGAGAGTAGCAGAAGAGACTAGCTTGACGTTTGAGGAAGCATGTACTCTATTAGCAGAAATAGAAGCAAATTTGAATAGTAGGCCAATTACCGAAATATCAACTGATCCCGAATCACTAGAAGCACTCACACCAGGTCACTTTCTAATTGGAAATCAACCTAGGATTCTCGATTATGTAGATCAAACGGAAATAATACAAAACAGATTAAGTCGTTGGCAACTAATCACAAAAATGAGCCAACAGTTTTGGAAACGATGGCATAGAGAATATTTGCAAGGACTTATGCTAAAGAAGGGAAAACCAGGAAAACCGGTTGAGATAAGAGAGGACATGTTAGTACTTCTATTTGAAGATAATTGTTCACCTACACGATGGCCTCTTGCTAGAATTGTGGAAGTGCATAAGGGAAAGGATGAAATAGTACGAGTGGTAACGGTAAATACACGAAGAGGAATATTCAAGAAACCTATGTGCAAAATCTGCATTTTACCTCAACAAGCAGCTGAACCTGAACAAGAAGAGGGTAATAAGACAGGCGATTAGAAAAACCCCACTTGGGTTTTTGGTGGCCGGCATGTTGACGCCTTACGGTAGGCAATGTGCATGGCACAATTAGAATTAGGACAACTAGGCTAATTAGTACAGAAAGGATTAGATCGTAATTACAAATAAGAAGAATTAGAAGAGCAGTGAATTTGACAGGGAATAATCATTAGCATTTGAAACCTCGGCGAGACAACAACTATTATTTATTACTGTTGTGGGCAGCCGTGCGTGCCGACCCCTGAACTTGCCGTGGCAGTTGCGCTGCCACCGGTCAACGTCCAGGGGGACGACAGTGTGTACACGCACACTGTCGCACACACTAAGCGCGCAAGGCTTGGTGTGTGCCGAGCGCCGAGCAGAGTGTGTACGAAGGCCGATCGAGCAGGAGCTCTCGGTAGGGGCGCTCGGTGCGGCTGGCGCGCGGCCTACGTTTTAAAGTGTTGTACGTTTCATCAGTATTTATTATGTATGTTTTAATATGTGTGAATAAAGTAATAAGTGTTTAAGTAAAGTGCAAGGAACACAGTTCATAACATTGGCGACGAGGATGGGATCCTCCTGCGTAAGGGGGATCCCAGTACGAACCCGCGGACGCCATCGCGATTGGGCACGTCTTTCGCTGCATCATCGCAGCAGCCATCGCGATGGCAAAGGTCCGGGATTCCGTGGAAGGATTGGGCCGCCGCCACCGCCAAGACCGAGGCCCCCGGCTGCCGTCCCATCAAGGGGGCCATATGGGCAGCGCTGCACACTCTCGGCGACGTGTGAAGGTCGCCGGGCTGCAGTCCAAGCAGCGCCGGCAGCGTCATCGGCGAGGAAGCTTTCCGCCTTGCTGCCGGGCTATGGGCGAGAGCGTCATCCGCCAGGCTGCAGCCCCAGCTTCAGCGGGCGAGGTTCATTGCCGCCCTGAGGTAACAACAGCAGTCATGCCACTGTGTCCTAAGAGGGCGAGGGATCTAAGCCGCCCTGGATGCAGTGTGGAAAAGGGACGAGGACTCATGCCGTCCCGGGTGCTGCTCTGTATTATGGGGGCGAGGTTGTCATGCCGCCCCGGAGACAGCCACAGTGTCTAAAAGAGGGCGAAGGTGTCATGCCGCCCTGGATCCAGCACCACGAGCAACAGCAACGCGCAAAGGAAGGGCGAAGGATCAAGCCGCCCTGGCTGCATCGTGACCAAGAGGGCGAGGGTGTCATGCCGCCCTGGTTGCAGCATCATTAGCACCTGCATCAGCACCAGCAGCAACGGGCAGCAGGAACGTGTGAAGGAAGGGCGAGGGTCCATGCCGCCCAGCATCAACAACAGCAGTCCTGGATGCAGCATCGCAGGTTGGAATGGGGGCGAGGTGGTCATGCCGCCCCGGCTACAGCTTTGTTCGTGAGAAGGGCGAGAGTCTATGCCGCCCGTGGTTCATCTTCAGCACCGCCGCTACAAGATCGTCATCGCCGACCTGGAGCAAAGGGACGATAGCGGGGCAGAGAAAGGCGCAGGTACACGCAGCATCACCGCCGCCGCAAGTAATCGTAGCCGATGATGATCGAGCGCGATTAAAGGTGATGGCGGGGTGGAAAAAGGGTGCCAGTAGCCGTAGGGCAAGCAGAAGCGTCCGCGCCACAGCATCCACCGAATACACCAGCATCGGCCGGGGGGGTGTCACCACACCGGTATTCCCTCAGTGGAATATCTCGTGTCGGTTCGACCCCTCCGGATAAATAAAGGGGGAGATGTTGTGGGCAGCCGTGCGTGCCGACCCCTGGACTTGCCGTGGCAGTTGCGCTGCCACCGATCAACGTCCAGGGGGACGACAGTGTGTACACGCACACTGTCGCACACACTAAGCGCGCAAGGCTTGGTGTGTGCCGAGCGCCGAGCAGAGTGTGTACGAAGGCCGATCGAGCAGGAGCTCTCGGTAGGGGCGCTCGGTGCGGCTGGCGCGGCCTACGTTTTAAAGTGTTGTACGTTTCATCAGTATTTATTATGTATGTTTTAATATGTGTGAATAAAGTAATAAGTGTTTAAGTAAAGTGCAAGGAACACAGTTCATAACAATTACGATTGAGAAAGCGTCATCACACCTACAGCATTTACATCTCCCGAGACTTTTTTGTGTACTGTCCTATGAGAGCCTACAATGGGAATGCTTAAGCCAAGCTGTAACACACTATATCTTGCCGCAGTTGAACGCCCTAAAAGTGGTTTTGCTCCTGGTATGACATACAATTTTTCGATTGCGGAGGGCCAATCAGGGGAAATAAACAGTTCAGCGAGGAATGTAGCGATAACTGAAATAGGTTTACTTGTAGCATAAACCCTCAACGGTTTATCCGTGCCGTTTTTCAACTCATAAATCGGATGAGAAATGGTATCTCTCATTATTTGATCGAAAATATTATCACCGAAAGTATTCACTTCGGCCCCAGAATCTATCAAAAACTTAACCTCTACACCAGCTACTGTACAAGTAATTGATCCTGCGCTTTCTATTCCCTTGAAATCCAAGGAACACATCACGTACGAATTCAACCCGCGTATTGATACCTTTGTTGGGCTGACGAAATTATTTGGATCCAATAGCTTACTTGAGCTAGTTGTTATTGAATTATTGCTCGTGCGCATGTTGATATTATAAACTGCTGGAAGCTAGTGCTAGTTGAAGAGTTATCTAAAATAATACAAAATGCGGATTAAAGTCTAATTCAAATCCATCAAGTGAAAAGTTTATTAATTTCTTCTGTGCACAACTACTATGTCAATAATTTATTTCTTTGATCAAAACTTACAGCTTCCTCTTCTTGATCGTTGGACGCAACTGCTGTGATTTTCCTAATTTTAGAAGCGGGCGAACCATCTCGATCTCTACCGGTTTCACGTTTAACACGAGATGACATACATGCTAGACATGGGCAAAATGATTCTTTGCGACGATTTGACCGAGCTGGCTCTTTTGCTTACTGCGAATCACTAGCGAGTGGTGATTCGTTCGCTCGCGCTAGCCATACCTTTAATTGGACAGGAGGTATAGGTGATATCTTTCGTGAGATATTGCTTAATTAATGCGAGCAATAGCAATATTGAGAAAAAATCAATACACAAAAATACACATTTTTTACATTTTTGATGGGAGCAAAACAATCACTAATGATCTTTTATTTAATTAATTGTGCTCCCCATTTTTTCATCCGTGGCATCTGTTCATTAATTAAATAATGATCTTTTTAGCAGGAATGAAAAAAAAAATCAGGCAGGAAGAAAAACAAAATGTCACTCTGTGAACGAATGTTACACAAATGATTATTATATTGAGTCTTTAAGCAATAAGGCAAAGCCGTCTTCCTGTATAAAAAACATATAGCGTAAGGCAATTGAAATACTTTTTCCTATTACAACACATCTGATATTCTTTATCGTAATAACTGGTTTCCTGGAGCGAGTACAGCGAAGAAATTCAGACTAGGTGATATTTAATATAACCACTATAAATCCCTTTTGTGTATGTCGAAATATACCTTGATTTTTAAAAACCAGCCGTTAATCAGCGAATCTACAACCTAGCTCGCGAGTGCACTGTCTATCAAAAATACCCAGTGAGAAGATCAGGGTTGCTCGCGAGCGGGCTGTATACTTAAAATCCATGCAGAAAAAACTGCCTAGCTCGCGAGTGCACTGCCTATCCAAAATCCATGCAGAAAAAAACAGGGTAGCTCCGAGCTGCCCTGTTCTTCTCGCTACGTATTTTGGATGGGCAGCGCGCTCGCGAACTAGGCTGTTTTTTTGCATGGATTTTGGATAGGCAGTGCGCTCGCGAGCTAGGTAGTTTTGTCGGCATGGATTTTAAGTATACAGGCCTCTCGCGAGCTACCCTGATCTTCTCGCTACGTATTTTGGACAAGCAGTGCGCTTGCAAGCCAACCTGTTTTTCTCTGTGTGTTTTGCACATACGATGCGCTCGCGCTCTACGATGTTTTATACGTGTGTTTTGAATAGGCAGTGTGGGTCTACGACAGTAGCTTATGATGTTTTTTTTTTAAATAATACGTACATTTGAGTTTTAGTTTTAACCACAATAAAAATGTTTGCTGTTTTACATGCGGCTATTTACATTCCGTATAAGCCCAACAGTATTATAGATTTTGATTTTTTTTGTCTCGGGGCAACTAGTTTCAAACGAACTTTTTTTTATTTTTTTTATGCGAGCGGGCGAATCATATTTTTCTGGAATGAAGAGCGGCGAGCGCCCACTCACTAATGGGAGCGAGTGACCCTTATAATTACCGCTCTTCTTGCCCATGTCTAGTACATGCTCTTTGAATATGCCCTTTAGCTCGGCACAAATGGCAAAACTTCTCAATGGCAAAACAGTGATCCGGTTGATGACCTGTGCTCGTACAACGCCAGCACGGTTTCGATGAAGACGAAACGGGTCCACTCATGCGTGAATATCCTCCACGGCTACGCGGAAAATATCATCTGCCTCTGTAGCCGAATGTTGATGTTCGAATCTCTCCTCGGCTCGAACCCGGAACACCATACGACACCGCCAATACATTTGAAGCTTCATCCGTAGGATACTTCTTGCTAAAATTTTCCTCTACTTTTTGTTCAATTTCGACCGTACGCACACGGTCCAATAACTCTTGTAAAGAGTTTCCTTCACGGGCAGCATTTCGGGCTACTTCGCGGACTTTACGGTTTCTGGCATGGTTCTGTAAAACATCTGCTACAGTCTCGACAAGTTGGTCATAAACATTTTCGCATAGTTTGGCAAAAGTTGACACACGACGCACATTTTAGGTCAGATTCGTCCTTATTCTGCGGCAACTATCGAAGTTTCAGCCGCTGGAATAGCAAATAATACCTTGAACCAAAATACTCCTCAAGACGATACATTGCATTGGAATATGGCTGGGTAAGTGCATCAGGCCCGCCTTTATTAGATGTGTTGTCCAAGATGTCAATCAATTTTCAGCCCGCTTTCATTTTAAAAATGTTTGCCTTCGTCGATTCTTCGATACTTATCCTCCCACATATTTTTTTTAGTTGCATCGATTCCTGTTGGAATGTGCTTCAATCTGGTCTATTGCATCGATCCTCTTGAAAGATGTGCATCAACACTTAATTTCTTTTTTTTTGTGTAATATCAATTCCTGTTGGAATGTGTGACGGTGTTCTGCTCTTCTGTTAATCCAACTGTAGCATGCACATGCACATGCTATACTGTTTTCAATCAGTTCACACACATTTCCCATTACACTTAATTAACACAAAATTGTCAACTCAACACAACACATAAAAAGACCAATTTCCAGCTACTCAAGATATTAACACAACCCAAACCACATAAATAACCTTATGTCAGGAATTGTAAGTCAGCAGAAAAACCCTTATCCAAAAACACCTAAAAACACACAAGCGACGCACAACCCCGGAGGTGCGAAAAAACATTTCCCAGCACAAAACGCTTCAAATCCGTAAAGCGTAAAAACACAGCATTGCATAATAGCAACCAACAGTTCATAAATAATGCAATAGGAGACACCGTACCCGCGTGTGTACAAACACAACCGTTAACCATAAGCGTAGGAAACAAAAGTGCGTAGCGGAAGTTGGGGCAAGTGTGCCATACGAGGCAAGAGTGCCACCAAGCATTTTTCCTTAAAAACTTTAGTTTAATGATCAATTGTGTATACAGTTGGTTGCTTTCCAATGACTAGGTATACTGAGCCGAATTTCATATAAATCAATCGATATTTCTCATCGTTTTGAACTGATTTATGTTGAGTTTCAAAATTGAGCAGAATATTATAATTTTTTAATCCAAACAAATAAGCTCTCAAATATGATGCGAACAATTAACCGAGAAAATTTTTACACCACCGTTTAGCTGAGAAAACGTGAAATTTTTTGTGGGGTTAGTTGAAAAAAACTTTCTTTTAGTCACTGAAAAATTCAATTTCAAAAAAGTTACAACTTTTGGGGTAAAAGAGCCATCTCTAATTGGGGCAAGTGTGCCACCATCTTTCATAGGCGCGAGCTGTCAAAAATGTAAACATTGTTGTAGCGTGCTGCGGAATGGTGCGCTTTTACGAGCGGATTCTACTCCGGAAAAAACAGACCAGCAGCAATCCATATTGTGGAACAGTTGGTGGTCACAAAGGGTTCATTGGTGACTCAAGACATGTAGTAATACATACACTAGTGTTACAAACGTAATAATTCCAAATATCTAAGAAATACGCTTATTTTAACCAGGTGGCCGTCTTGCCCCATACGACTGGCACTCTTGCCCCATAGCCCAAAAAACAACGTCTTTTTGGACCCTTTTTAAAACGCTTCAAAAACTATGTTGTTTGCACTTTTTTCAAGCGAAACTCATTTATAAGTGAGGAAATAGATGTAAAATAGTTATGAGATTTAAATCGGCTTTTTTAAAAACACGTTTTAGTGAGTTATAACTTGAAATGCTTAAGGTGGCACACTTGCCCCAAATTCCGCTAAGCACAAGAACCTAGAACTGACCTAACAGAATAATTGCAACCATATGTAAACCCAAAAACCTAACCCTCAGCATAACTGACATAAAAAAGAAAGTGAAAGTAAAACGCAAAATCTAATTGAAGAGAAATGTACCATATAAATAAAGATACCGGATGAGACCAGATACAGGCAGTCGGAGGCAGTGCGAATCACAGTTACGCACAGTACGTGCAGTTGTGAAGTTGTACTGTTAAGTCTTTGTCAGTCAAGTCTTGACTTTGCAAGACTAGTGAAATGTGTAATTAATTCAATTGTGTTTGTTCTCTACCTGAAATCCCGATGATATTCAGGAACATCCGAAAACTCCGCCTTGTGCCTTTAAAATATACCTAGGGAGTGATGTCTAAAGAATAGCACCGTTGAACTACCCGTCGCGTACGAATTAAACCTGTTACACAATGTTCCGTTAATTAATCCAACACGACTGACGTTTATTCGCATTTCCTGTCATCTCGAATGAACTTTCACGCTCATCCTGTCTCTCTCTATCCATCACTTCCTTGTCTATCCTAATCCCTACAATCTACACTTAATGTTGACCTCGATGGGAGCTTTTTCTAGGGGTATGAAAGAAAAACGGCCTCAGCACAATTTTCCGATCGCTTAAATTCGACAGGCTCACGTAAAACTGACAGTGTACTATTTCGTTTATACCCCTACATGAAGTCGATTTCCATCGAGTTCAGTATTTAGTGTCGGCAAACCATTTTTTTTAAATACAGTAGAACGTCGATTATCCGGGCAGCTCGGGACCGGACGGTTGCCGGTTAATCGATTTGCACGGATAATGGTCCAAGAAATGTCAAATCTCACTATATATAAAATCGAAAATCGCCACAATGACGTGAGAGTAACCATTCAGCGAGAGAGAGAAAGCGGTGAGAGCAGAGCTCTCTTAGCAACGCGCGTTGCTGCGAAAGGACTTGCTCCGTGCACCACTGCTAGCCCGCAGGTAATGAGGGCAATGGTTACATAGATTTTTTGTTTGCACAAACCGATTTGAAAACACATGGTATTGGATATAATAATTTTTTTCAATAATTAAAGTTGCAAATTAGCCACCTGATGATAAAGTGTCCCATCTCATACCCCTTCCCATTATAAATCAAGATATTCAAGGCAATATTTAAAAAAACATGTTTGAAAACTATGCAAAATAGCTTAATTGTGAAATGGTTGATATTCCAATTCATTGAATCATTAATAAAGCCAACCATACTCATTATTGGTGCTTAACCTCGAATACTACATACACCGTCGTCATCGGCAGATAAGTGTGGTACAGAATATCCTGTAAAACGGGTTGCTATATCCAGGACGTCGAACATGTACACTCCCTCAAATCATCATCTATTTTGTGTAATGTCTTATGCGGACATGTCGGCCTATACAGGCTTTCGAGACTTAATTCATTACCACGTAGCCGGATAGTCAATCCTTGCTACGGGGGGACGGTCCATGGGCTTGAACCCATGACGGGCATGTTATTGAGTCGTTCGAGTTGACGACAACGTAACACGGGATCGCCCCAACTCTACTACTCCGCAATATTAGCTGAGTCGGGACAAGGAAAACGCATAAGAGGCGGATGTAGCCGAGAGACCCTAAGCGGCCATATGCTAAAAAGCCTTGCTGAAATTCCGAACAAAAAAACGGCGGATGTTGATGGCTTGAAACGTAAAATTGAATTTGTAACGATTTGTTCGCGGGTGGGAAGAACTACTTATTTCAGGACGTTCTTCCGGAACAAAGCACTAAAGGGAGAGATGGTTCATTGCGCGACATGGCTGCAACATACTGCGCGTTAGGTGAGACAACCGTGCGCACTGCATTTAGCCGGATCAGCATCAACTGCAGAATGATCCACAATGAAACTGTGCTTACTGTAGCGTGCCCAAGAGGGCTGAAAAGATTCTGACTGTATCTATCAAGAGTGATGACGATATTTACCATGTGATGCTATCACTGTACTTTGTTGTTGATTAAGAACAACCACGTTATAATTAAGGACACGTCAAATTAGAAGCAAAATCTGAAAGATGTGGGGCGGCAAGAGTAAATAAAGTAGTTTGCAAGTAAACGTCAATTTAGTTGATTGATCTGGGAAGGCTAAAACAGTGTTGAACCATTCTTTTCTATAACAGTATAGATCGGAATATTAGAACTACACATTTGGAATGGTTATTTGAGGGGATATGTTCACTGTTGAAATTTGATATTTGGCACAACAATAACAATTGTCTCATACACAAATACCAATTCCATTTAATACTTCAAAACCAGTTTCAGGATATTAAAATAAAATTTTGATGGCGTTTTTGGAAATGACCCTCATGAAATTAAAGACTGAGCAAATTTACATTGAAATTGTTCTAACATCTATTACTTATTACCTAACGTATGAAACATATGTCGAAAAAAGAGTAGAAATGGAATTCGAACCACGTGTGATATCATATTTTTGTAGTTCAATCTTACATTTATGGGCACAAAAAACAGAAGATGGGTTGAAACAGAAGTGAGCATTTCAAAAATTTATGTTTTTAAGTACGCAATTGGGATTGGATCTAAACAAGTTGTATATGTATTAGCGGCACCCTAATTTTTTAATCCACTGCACATCAATACGTTATTCAATGAACATGTTGTAGAGGTTACTACTTAGCTATGCTTTCCAAAAAATCACGCCGATAACCAAAAAATAATAATCAAAAAATTATACATTTGTATCAACAGAAGCATGGAACGTATCAGTTCGATTGAAAATAAGAAGGAATGCAGCTACTGAACTTTCTGTTTTATCGAAATGGCCACAAAATTCGCCAATCATGATTACCATTGTTATTACTTATAAGTGTAAGTAAATAAGATTCATTGGTGCTTTACGTGCGTAACAAAGAACCTTATTTTTGAACACCAGTTGAAAAAAATTACAAAATTGCGTGACTTGGTTTTTTATGGCTATTTAAGATTTAAGATTTTTTTTTTCCATCAGTATGGCTCAAAAGTAGCCTCATCGTTATTTAACGGTTCTGCAATGTACATTAAGAACTGTAACAACCAGGAAGTTACAAGGTTAACACAGTTGTAAGAACAAATAAGAACAAATAGGTGTTTGAGTTATGGTTGTTGCCACTGAACGTGTAGAGTTTTTAAATAATTCTAAATTTGAGGACATCTGGTAGATTTTACCGGGCCTTAACTAGTTCATATAAAAATTATAAAATCCACTAATTTTATTATTAATTCACCTTGAATCAATCGATAAATCGTTAGTAGAATATTATTTTCATCAATAACTATAGGTTTAACAACTTTTCATGACCAAAAATGAATTTCGAAAATACCACTAGACACTACAGAGCTGAAAAAAAAACTGGTTGTTCACTTGACTATCGCTGCAAATGTTCGCTGTACGTTTGAACAGCTGTCACATTTATGCGCACGGTTGGGTGGCCGGTTATTCCGCCTCCGGATAATCGACGTTCTACTGTATTTAATAAATGATTTTTTATCACCCAAAATATTAAAAAAGAAAAACAAAACAATTACCAACTTGCTTTTATAAAATGTTGTTCAAAACCATTAACCTTGTTTTATGGCATTTTTCTGATATTAGATCATTTCCGCAACTCAATGCGTCGCAGATTTTGTCCCTTACAAAGCGGAACGATCGAATTTTTGTAGCATAGTTCATTTTGCTCGTGCGCGGCATGGTATACCAGTTTTCAAAGTAAAATGAAGACCTTGCCAGCGAAATGACTCCAAAATGACAGATCGATCGAAAAATTGTGCTGAGGCCGACTTTATTTCGCTAGTGTCACTCAAATCACTCAAAAAATACATTCATTTTGCCGGACGGGATGTGTTAGAAATTATAGCAAGAAATGTGTTGAGGAAATCGTATTCCGTTTAGCCTACGTGCGCGCGAGAGAGAGAGAGAAGGAGAGAGAGAGGGAACTTAATCGTTGTCGCCGTGCGCTGCTCAACGAGAGAGCGCTACGCGCTGACCGAGAGAATTCTTATCAGCTTAATCAGTCGCGTTCTGAACTCTGACCCGATCAGTAGCGTTCTGATTCCCGTACCAACAAGTCGCGTTCTGAACTCTGACCCGATCAGTAGCGTTTTGATCCCCGTACCAACAAGTCGCGTTTTGACCACAGACCCAAAAAGTTGCGTTCTGACCAATCTGTTCTAAAGTGAAATAAACTTGTGAATTAACAACATCTTACAAACATATACAGTGTTCGGACAATTAAAAGTGCATATCACATCTAACCCCAAATCCCCCACAAAATGAATAACCAAATTTTTTTAGGCTGGTGGACGAGTGCCAAAAAATTAGTTTTTTATTCTACACTGTTTGAAATCGTGTTCGAGAAAGGCCGAAAATTGACACCTTTCACCTATTTTTATGTTTTTGTCCCTCATAACGCTGACAGTGCCGTGTAACCTTATAAATGTTCCAACAGGATGCCTTTACCACGCAAACAATGAAAGCCCAAATTTTGATTCAGGCCGAGGGGTATGAGGAAGCTTGAGGAAGCAAGGAGAAAATCGCTGCGGTGAGAGCGCGCATTACTTTTTTAATGCGTTTATCACTAACACAATACGATCCCAGCGTATTGGAACAAGCCGTGTGTGATTGTGTGCGTATGTTGACGGCTATTTCAGCTGAAGAACTCGTTTTTTATTTGCACCCAATTTTGTCTGTCTCATTCTTACTACCACATTTGACTTCATACAAAGTCCCGCCATGCAATTGACAGCGATTTGCGAGGGCGCGCGAGGGCTCGCACGCCATACAAGTTCACCGCCCCAGAGCCCTCGCATTAAAGAGCTTGCGAGCCTTGGTAGTTTTTTCATACCCAGTTTTAACAGTTATAATTATAGCACCTCTAGATCAGGTATAACAGTGCTATTTGTAGCATACTATACACCTGGATTTTTAATTTTTTTTGGAAAAAATCCACAAAGATTGAAACAGTGATATTTTCGCCAAATAACACCACAAAAATATAATTTATGAATAAAAAATTAATATTATTTAAAATATCATAAGATCTAGAGCAGATGATACTACTCGCAACCCTCGCAATGTTTGACGGGGTGGCATAGTTTGACGTTTCGAATGTTGATGTTTTTAATCCCCTTGATTCTGCGTGATAATGTGTAAAAATACTAATTTTAATTAAGTGTATTAATGTGTTTAGTGTTACTTTGACGTGCACAGTTATTTGAAATATTAAAATGTTAGAAAACAAAGCGTTGTAGTGATATTCATGCCTGTTTGTACCTCGGCCAAAGAGGTAAACAACATGTTGCATCGAGGTATGGGCTCTTTTTGCAAATGTAAAAGTATTATGCCATATCTAAATATTTAGTTCGATTTGTGAGAAAAGTGTTTGTATTTATTATTTACCCGTGTTTCCTTTCAAACAAGCTCCCACCCGCCCTCTACCATGTTTCATATTCCTCTACCTTAAACGGGATTTGTGTACCGGTAAAATAATAAAAATCATGGCATATCGTTGTGCATATAATGTGTTTTTGTTTATATAGTTAAAGATGCGGCTAGTTAATTTGCTGCCGTGTTTAGCATACCGGACATGCAGCTCGTGGGGTTGCGAACGCCAAACGAAATCCGGGGTGCTGCAATAACCGGGATCGAACGTGTACAAAGTCTCTTGGCTGGTACGTAGAGCGTTGTGATGAGCGTTACCGGGTCAGATTCATCCATAAGTGACCAGTAGTCGTTAAAGTAGGTCCAAGCAACGGGTCGGAAATGCTTATGCTTTTACGTACATACATTATTCGGGTTGACCCAAACTCGCTGCACCCACAGGTCGAATTTGATTCCTAATGTGATCTAGAATCCTTACTGCAACCATGGTTCGCGATCGATTCCGTCAGACTCCGGATCGTATCGTAAAATTAATCGTATGACCCACCCCAAGTATAGTTGAACCCACGAGAACAGCAAAGGACAATTCATACTTTTGTTAGAATCCCGGTTATGAATGCCCACTTAGCTGGTTGAATACGGTCAAAGAGTAGAGGGAGCATTACCAGACTCCTTGTTTCGTAATCTAGACGCTGATGGCAATTATGAAGAGCAAAGCGTGTTGGCCTCCGTCGGATGTACTCAAGTCGCGCCAAAGCCTGAAAATTCATGCGAGACCACCATACAATGCATGCATAAATTATATTATGGCATGACATCTATATATAAATTTTCCTTAGCGCGAGTTAGCACATCGGCATCAAACTGCTGATGCGGCGGGTTGAATAACTTGGGTATCGATATGCTGATCGATATATGCATATCGATACCGTTAGCCGACCGGTCACATTAAAGCGTTGGTAACAAATAATGGAAAAAAAGTCAGTTGGTTTCCAGCACTCAAAAGGTCCACTTCTTTCTAGCTTCGAAGAAAGAAAAATAACTGGCGCCCGAATAGGGACCTGAAGAAGTTAAACGGGAAGTGTATAAGTCATAAAAAATCCTAACATTAACAGTAGTTAAATCTGTGGTCAAAGGAGCCATTATTAAGACAAAGCGAATTTTGGGACACCGTGGTAAACACCCGATTGCTGCCAGCAGGCCCCCAGTAGTCGAAAGGAATAAAAAGGAAACCCTGCTGTAGCTGCCCAACTTTCCCCCGCGGAAAACTTCATCAATGGAGATCAACTCAAAATTAATGTAAGTATTCAAACAAAAAATCCGAAATAAGCATATTTTGGTGAACAATACAAAGCCTCAGTTTATTTAGTGATCGGTGAATTATAATTGTGACAGTGTAAAGTAAAGTGGAAGCTAAAAAAACAAAAATGACCAATCCCAACTCCGAAATTGTTCTACGATCTTTTGTAGAGATGGGGAAAACCCCTGACTTTTTGAGGGACGTTCCAATTTTTGACGGAAACCCAAACGAACTGATGAATTGGATCTCGGATGTAGAAGATGTTTTTATCATGTATAGGGATCTTCCGGATGATTCGTTGCAGTTCCATTTGGTTGAACGAACAATCAGAAGAAAAGTCCGCGGAGAAGCTTCCGACGTACTAAACGCAAATAATGTAACATGCGCTTGGCATCAGATAAAATCAACACTGATGCTATATTACAAAGATAAGCGTGACGTGAAGACCCTAGACTATTAATTAACGTGTATAAAAAAGGGTTATTCTGAAAGCTTTGCCGGATATTATAGCAGAGTTAATGAATTACTAACCGCTATGATAGCACAAGTTCAAACGGATAGCAAATATTCCCTCCACGCGAACGTTCATATAAGTTATTTTAGGGAGAAAGCTTTGGATTCGTTTATTAGAGGTCTTGAAAAACCGTTATCTACACTGTTAAAAACTGCTGACCCGAAGACCCTTAGCAAAGCATATCAATTTTGCCTTGATTACTTTAATATGGACATTCGATCAGCACCTTATAAGAATCAGTATGGTAATCAAAATTCCTCTAATACTCCTAAGCCAAAAGATCTAGGGTACGAACCGCAACCCTCCAGGGTAGCACCTAGAAAAATTGTGTACCAGCCAACACCCCCTCCCAGAACAGCCCCTCCACCTCCACATCCAGCTCCACGATACCATCCAGCTCCACATTACGTTCCGAATCACCAATATGCCTCCCAGAGACAATACCCTGAGCCAATGGAGGTAGACCGAAGCACAAATTCAAGAAATATTAATTATGGAAATAGACCCTCGTATGGGGAAAAAAGACCAAGACCTGCATCAAGCCAGGAAGCATGGGTAAAGAGACAAGCTCACCCATTGCAAGCTCATCAAATAAATAGCAATGACTACCATTTACAAGAACAGATCAGGGACCAGTTCACTGGCGAATATGATATTACAGAAAACAATCAAAATATAAATTTACAGCACGACCATGATCCGCAAGAGGGATCAAGTAGAAATCATCAGAAGCATTTTTTAGAGTGGGAGATGAGTTGGTAGTTCCCTGTCTTCCGTTTATTAAACTCAAAACTACCATTGGAACTTTTCCATTCTTAATAGATACAGGTGCTAATATTAATTTAATAGATCCAAAATTAGCACATTCATATGAACACAGCAAGCCGTACAAATTTTCTATAGGCCAAATTAGTAGTGCAAACAGTAAATTTTCTCCCACATATGCCATTGATATAAATTTTTTCCATCCTAAAATTGATTTTGAAGATCGCTTTTTACTTCACCATTTTCATAATTATTTTTAAGGTATAATTGGCAACAGCATGATGAAAGCTTTGGATGCTATAATAGACCTAGGAAAAGATCAAATAACATTAACTAGAAACGGCAACAAGTTTGTTGTCCCAATCTCATATTATTCACCGCATAATCATTCTTCTCACAATTTAATCCGAACATCTCACCTCTCAAAATTAGAGTCAGAAAAACTAAAAAAGGTGTTGGAGAAAAATAGCCATTCATTTTATAAACCAGATACTAAATTAACTTGTACAACTAATATCGAATGTGCAATACACACTACGGATAACTCCCCAGTTCATCAAAGAGTTTATCCTTACCCTGCTGCATATGCTGACGAAGTAAATAAGCAAGTGGAAAAATTATTAGAAGATGGAATTATTAGACCGTCTCACTCGGCTTGGACATCCCCGGTATGGATTGTACAAAAAAAGTCAGATGCGTCAGGGCAAAAAAAAATCCGAATGGTTATAGATAATCGCATGTTAAATGCCAAAACTATCTCTGAAAAGTACCCAATGCCTGAGATAAACTACGTAATAGACCAATTAAAAGGAAAAAAATATTTTTCAACGTTGGATTTAGCTTCCGGATTCCACCAAATTAAGATGAAAGAATCGGATATCAATAAAACAGCATTCGCTATTAATAATGGCAAATACGAATTCACTAGAATGCCATTTGGCTTAAAAAACGCTCCAGCGATATTCCAAAGAGCGATTGATGATATTTTGCGAAATTTTATTGGAAAGATATGCTACGTCTATATAGATGACGTTATAGTTTTTGGAGATATAGTTTGGATAACCATCTAGAAAATTTAGATACAATTTTGAAAACATTAAATAATGCAAGGTTAAAAATTCAATTAGATAAGTCAGAATTCCTTCGTCAAGAGGTAGAATTTCTAGGTTTTATTATTAGCACTGACGGAATAAAACCTAATGATAACAAAATCGACGTAATTAATAAATACCCCGTGCCCAAAACTATTAAGGATTTGCGAGCATTTTTAGGATTAATGGGCTACTATCGACGATTTGTCAAAGATTTTGCTAAAATAGCAAAACCTCTGACAAACATTTTAAGGGGGAAGGGATCTGATACATCGAAAAAGAAAATTACTTTAGACTTACATGAAATTGAATGTTTTAATAAAATGAAACAAGTATTGTCATCAAGCGATATTTTAATTTATCCAGATTTTAATAAGCCATTTATTTTAACAACAGACGCCTCAAACTTCGCAATAGGATCAGTTCTCTCTCAAGGTGAATTAGGCAAAGACAAACCAATCCACTTCGCCTCAAGAACCTTATCGAGGACAGAAGAGAAATATTCAGCTCCCGAGAAAGAGATGCTTGCTATTTTTTGGTCATTGCAAACGTTCCGTAACTATCTTTATGGAGCGAAAGTTAAAATAGTAACCGATCACCAACCCCTGACTTTTCACGAAATTTGGCACTATCACCGAAAAATACGAATGCCAAATTAAAGCGTTGGAAAGCTTATTTGGAAGAACATGATCATGAGATTTTATACAAGCCTGGCAAAGGAAATGTTGTGGCTGATGCCCTCAGTAGAATAGTATTCTCTGTGTCTGGCACACAACATTCTGCAGAAACTAGCCAAGATTTCTACATTATCTCTACAGAAGCCCCATTAAATGTTTTTCAGAATCAGATCATACTAAAGGAAGGGAAACCGAAAACAGTATTCGAAAACCCTTTCCCAAATTTTAAACGAACTATCATTTATACAGATACATTAACTGAATCCTCTTTTTTACAGATTCTTAAGGATCATTTCATATTAACAAAAATAAACGGTATTTTAACGAGCGAAGAAATTATGGGTAAATTTCAAGATGTTTATAGAAAGTTTTATGGAAATCAGAAACTCCTTAAAATCCGTTTTACACAAAAGCTCTTGGAAGATGTATCGGACGAAAATCTACAGATGAATATAATTACGGCAGTGCATAACAGGGCACACCGTGGAGCCCAGGAAAATAAGTCGCAAATTTTACGCAAATACTATTTTCCCAAGATGCAAGCCAAAATTAAAAAAATTGTTTCTAATTGCAGTATATGCAATGAAAACAAATACGATCGTTACCCGATTAAATTTCCTCAACAAAACACTCCCATACCAAAAGCACCATTTGAGATTGCTCACATTGATGTGCTTTTTTTGGAAAAACACTTTTTCCTCACCTACATCGATAAGTTTTCAAAATTTGCCCAAGTTAAGTTGATTCAATCGCGAGCAGCCGTTGATATAGTTTCAGCTGTAAAGGAAATTTTAACAAAGTACCACCCGCCAAAAATATTAGTTATGGATGGTGAAAAATCATTCGGCACTCAGGATTTAACCAACTTCTATAAAGTCCATAATATTCAGACCTACTTAACTGCTACTGGTCGAAGCGAGATGAACGGTACGATAGAATGATTTCACTCAACCTTGCTCGAAATTTATCGTATTACAAAATCCGAACAAAAAGATATGCCCATCCCTGACCTTGTCCAATCCTCAGTTCATAAATACAATTCATCAATCCATTCCACAACTAAACATACTCCATATGAAATTATCCTACCTTCCTTCCGGTCATCTGATATTTGCGAGAACGTTTATAAGAATTTAAATACCAAGCAGAAACACGATCTTTTGCTATACAATAAAAACAAAAGGGAGATAACAATACCTATTGCTAGAACGATTTATGAAAAGACTAGGGCTAGATTAAAACACAAACCAAGATACAAAAAGATTAAAGTTAAAAATGTTAATAGGAGCACAATTACAACCGAAGAATCTCGCAAAGTTCATAAAAATGACCTAAAAATTAGATAACGGTCGATGGCACCTTTACACTAACTTCAGATAACTTTTGTTTTTTTATTACAGTTTACTCCTTTCATTATGCTACTTATATCCATCCAACGGACAGAATATATCCATAGATAAAGTAGACAATCAACCGATAATAGGAATTAATGTAGGGCCTGCAAGAATTAAAATTGATAGTTATCATTATGTTCACCATTTCAATATCACTGCATACAAAAGTTATTTTCAGACAATAAGGTACGATTTCGATAAAATAGCCCCAACTCAGTTTACACCGATAATAAAAAATCAATTAGACCATTTGAACACCCTCCTTAGACAGCTCTCTCCAGTCAATCGTTTTAAACGTTGGGATTCCGTCGGTACTCTTTGGAAGTATTTAGCAGGGAACCCTGACGCTAATGACCTTAGAATAATAAACAGCAGTTTAAACGACCTGATAGATAACAACAACAAACAAATAACCATAAATAGACAGTTTAATAACAAAATTAAAGAGTTAGCTTTTAACACAGTCAAGGCTATAGAGCAATCAAATTCATTAGAAACCCATTCAATTGTTATATATATGCACTTAGAAAAAATTATAGAATCTGTTCAAGGAATTATAGATAGTATAGTTTGGACAAAAGCGAATATTGTTAATGAAAAGATTTTGTCAGCTTTGGAAATGAATTTGCTAGAAAAAAACTTACAATCTGAAAACATACCCTTCACAACGAAAGCTGAAGCTCTCACGTTCATCGAAACCTCAATCGCCACCAATAATCGCGAAATAGTTTTGCTACTAAAAACCCCTAAACTCGACCCCAGAATCTTCCGTAAAGTCAAAATCTATCCTGTGTTGTACCATCAAGGGCGAATCCACCTGGACCACACATCATACGTCATTAACGGAAACATTAGCTACATGGTAAACAGTCTCAATCAATACGTATATTCCATGAGTGAAGTCAATCAAGATCGATCAGAATGTGTACCAAGGTTAATTGGAGGACAACAAGCTTCATGCAATTTTACAAAACAGCCACGTACATTTGAAGCGTTTCGAGTAGGCGACCAAGCCGTGTTGATCAACTCAATCCAAAATTTCTCGCTTTTCAACAATTGCGGAACCAGCAATAGAACGTTAAAGGGATCATTCGTCGTCAGAACAAACTCATGCGACGTATGGATAAATGATGTACAATTCTCATCGAAGGTGGTAGAAATGATAGGCGAGCTCTCGTTATATCAGTTGGACGGAATAGTCGTCAATAAGCAGCACGAGGTTATCAATATGTCTATCGAACACCTTCTAGACCTACACCTTGAAACAAGGAAAGAACTCGAGCACATTCGTTTAGAGAACCAATCGCTATCCATCACCTGGCCATCCATAAGCCTTTTGGGAGGAACGTCGATCCCTCTCGTCATATGCATTGTAATTTTGCTGGTATGTAGAAGAAAAGCAAAAGCTAGAGTTGATTTGACGATCGCACCTGCAAAACCTGCCTACACAACGTTTCCACACCGTAGCTATGTTCCGGGGACGTCAACAACATAAGGAAGGGCGAGTTAGCACATCGGCATCAAACTGCTGATGCGGCGGGTTGAATAACTTGGGTATCGATATGCTGATCGATATATGCATATCGATACCCGCAGTGCAAAGCGATCGAAAAATTCACTGGATTTGACATATTTCGCTCTATCGTTCTCTTTTCCTCCTATGGCTGAGGCTTCGAGCAGGGTATCGAGCTACCCCTTCCTCAAGCTTCTTCGTTTCCCTTGGCCCATGGCTGTGAAATATTTCGCTGCGAGGACGTTCGAACCAACCGTCAGCCGTAGTGCTGTCACTTTTCAACTAAGGCTGTCTCTTTCTAACTTTAAAATGTTTTCAATGGCAGTTGCGGCTCTTGTAAAAAACATAAACAAATCGTTCAAGAGTGCTCAGCTGTCCAGTTGCAAATTTCCGCAGATTTTGGTGTGAAAATGGCCTCGAAACGGGACTTTGATAGCGGTAGGGTGCAACACGCCAGTGCCCGCAACCGTAAGCGCCGTTTGCAGCAGTTGGAGTGGGAACGTTGGCTAGCAGAACAGCCGGAACCATCCAATGCCGGTATGTGAAATCTGGGAGCAGTGTGGAAGGTCAATGTTTAAAAATGGACTCTGTGCCATTTTATTAAATATGTTTTAGCTAACCGAGCGAGTGCCCTGCAAGGGAATGAAGCTGGACCAGACCCTTCACTTCAAGGATATGAAGCCGGAACGGAACCGATGGAAGTGGCCGGTAAGTCAAGACCGTTATATTTTGACCGTTACGCGTTTCGCTCATTAGTTTGGTGCTCAATTTATTTGGCAGACAATCCCCAACCGCAGAGTGACAGCGATGACGACAGTGTGGTTGCTGAAAGCATCGGTGGGGACAGTGTTCCCGACGACAGCGATCCCGGCATCGAGACATCGGTGCCAGATAGTCCGTTCGGGTCATTGTCCTATGAGGACGGGTTGAGGCTGTGGGCACTGAAAACCGGCCAAACACACAGTGCCTTAAACCTCTTGCTGGGGCATTTGAGGCAGCACGACCCGGGCAGGAAATTGCCACGGGATGCACGGACGTTCCTGAACACGCCCGTGGCAAGAGACACACAGTCCGCGATTACCCCTATCTCTGGTGGAGAGATATGGTACCAGGGCATAGAAACATGCCTTCGGTCCTATTTTCGGTAAGTAGGCTAAACCAACTGTATTGATGCATGAGACAATGTGCATTATGCTCACCCATGGTGTGTATGTTTTCTTTCCATTGCAGATACACGCAGCCGGCCGTAGAGCGGTTTGAGATCGACTTTTTTGTCGACGGTCTTCCGCTTTACAAAAGCAGTCGGACACAATTCTGGCCCATCCTCATGGGCATCCACAACCTGCCTAATGCCCCGGTGATGACGGTTGCGATCTTTTGCGGCGAGTCAAAACCGTTATACGCCGAGGAATATTTAGGACAGTTTGTGGAAGAAATGAACGAGCTGCAGCGTGTTGGGATCGTGATCGGCAAACGGCATTACACTGTGCACCTACGAAGTATTATAGCAGATTCTCCGGCGCGTGCATTCATCAAAGGTGAGTTGTGTTCGTAGTCAATAATGTTGTGCAATTCAAATAATTTATATATTTTTTTAATTGTATTCTTTTAGGTGTTAAATCGCACAACGCATACAGCGCCTGTATGAAGTGCACCATCATCACGGAAAGGGATGGTAGTCGCGTATACTTTCCGTATGGGGCGCCTTGCGAATCGCGCTTACATGTTCTGTTTTGCGAGGACAAATATCCGGACCATAAGATCCATATAACACCCCTTGTAAGGCTCGACCAATGTGACATCATATGTGACATTGTGGTTGCCGAGGCCATGCACCTTTTTTACAAGGGTGTCATGTGCAAATTGTTGATCTTGTGGACGGAAGGGTTCCGTGACCTGGGCTGTAAGATGACGCGACGGCAGCAACGTGAATTGTCGGCACACCTGCGTGCATTAAAACTGCCCTCAGATTTCCAACGGAAACTGCGCGACCTGCAATACGTCAAACTTTGGAAAGCTTCCGAGTTTAAGATGTTATTGCATGTCGCCGGTTTTGTGGTACTGAAGGGCAGAATTAATAATGCGGCGTATCAACACTTCATGTTGCTGTTCGTCGCCGTTACCTTACTGTCCACCTCCTACCATCGTGCAAAATGGGAACTGGCCAATACACTGTTGCATCGTTTTGTGAAAGACTATGGAACAGTGTATAGTCCAGTGCTGTTAAACAGCAACGTGCATAATTTGCTTCACGCGTACGAAGATGTCCACAGATTTGGTGAGCTGCGCACCATATCTGCGGAAAAGTACGAAGCAAAGTTGCACGATATTAAGCAGCTGGTACATTCAGGGAGGAACAGCTTGGTTCAAGCGGCCAATCGCCTGCAAGAACTGTGGCAAGTGGAATATGCCAGGCCAGGATGCAGTTCGGCAGGTCGAGAAGAGCAATCGGTGCGCCCGGTTGGTAGCGATACAGTTGCTACTGTGCGGCATGGTTTCATGCTGCGGAAAAACTTCCGCGACCAATGGTGCATGACTAGCTTGGGTGATGTGGTCATGTACGAAACGGCCACAAAATCTGGACCAAACGTGACCGTGCATGGGTACACGTTTTCAAACCAGGTGCCCGCTTTCACCGAACCCTGCTCCTCAGCAGAACTGAACATATATGCGGCCAGTATGGACGATTTGGACACCGTCACACTGCAGCATTATCCCAGCAGCACGTTGATGTGTAAGCTGGCTGCAGTGGAAACTGAAAATCCGGGAGAATATGTGTTCGTACCTTTGCCCCACACTTACTTGCAATAAAACCACTGAAACTGCAACACACAAAAGATGCGTTTCTCTTACCTAGGATCCAAATAATGAGAAAAGCTTTTCGGAAGTGTTTAAATCAAATAAACTATTGTCGGTTTTCGTTGGAATGATAATTCATTTTAAAAATGTTCATTGATATCACAAAATTCATACAAAAAAATGCAACACTTAAACTTCGCTAATTAAAACTAACTAACTAACTACCTAAAATAACTAAAACCAAACAAACTAAAACTAGAAAAAATTCAACAAACCTAAATACTACCCTAAATCTAACACTTTCCTAACTAAATTAAAAAAAAAATTCCCCAAAATTCAAATTTATCCTAACGCTACTCTACATCTACCTAAAGCTAACCGACCCACTACTTTAAATACCTCAATGTACGTATAAAAAAATTATGTACATAACCTGGGGTTACCGTCAATTGATGGGTAGTCCCTATTTTAGTAAAAAGTGTGATTATATTATTGCACCTTTTTAGTGGTGTATTGTTGTGCCTGTCGGTCCAACGAACGGTACGCAAGAACTGCGGCGAAAACAAAATTCCGCGTGCCATTTTCAGCCGCTTGTCCACCTGGGGCACAAACACCTGGGACTGTAAATAGGCCAATACATCCCGCATGTATTGCGCCTCTCCCAGCTTCCGCTCCATGCTTTGCAGTTCCTCCACTGAATCGATGGGCTGCAGCGTAAAGTCCTCGGGTACGGGTGGCGCGGTCCCTACGAGGTCCGCGCACACCACATCTTTAATGTCGCGCACCATCACCTCTGTTGTGCCAGTGGTTTGACGGATGATGGGCACCTCATTCCGCAGAGCCGAGGCAAGGGACTCGATGGCGGCATCAATCGCGTCAAACCTGCGCTCGACGTACGCCTTCAAATCCGCAATAAGCTGCGGCACATCATTCAGTGGAGGAACCACTGATGGAGCGACGGAGGGAGAGGTGGTGAATGTGCCCCAGGCATCCTCTGCGACGTTCGTTGGACCGACAGGCGACGATGGTACTGCAGATACGTTTAGGCTCCGCGACGGCCCAGGTACAGCGGCGGCCGTTACAGTCGACGCGGCAGTCAGCGGCTGGACGTTGCGGCGCTGTGTATACGGCGCGGCAGATACGTTTAGACTCCGCGACGGCCCAGGTACAGCGCCGGCCGTTACAGTCGACGCGGCAGTCAGCGGCTGGACGTTGCGGCGCTGTGTATACGGCGCGGCAGATACGTTGAGGCTCCGCGACGGCCCAGGTACAGCGCCGGCCGTTACAGTCGACGCGGCAGTCAACGGCTGGACGTTGCGGCGCTGTGTATACGGCGCGGCAGATACGTTTAGGCTCCGCGACGGCCCATGTACAGCGGCGGCCGTTACAGTCGACACGGCAGTCAACGGCTGGACGTTGCGGCGCTGTGTATACGGCACGGCAGATACATTTAGGTTCCGCGACGGCCCAGGTACAGCGGCGGCAGCAGATTTCAACGGTGAATTAAACCGTTTCGGTTGCATATTTTGTGCTGCCGCCTTATACACATGCCCTGCGGGTTCCATCTTCTTGCGCTTGGGCTCGGTGGAATATGTCATGCCGCGGTGCGGTGTGATAGACCGCTTCGATGTGGCGGTTGGCGCATCGGTGGCAGTGGCCGTGCTGGTGCTCCCGAAGTTTGATGGGGCGTGCTGGGGCGGCAGATCATTTTCCAACATGGTTGGATCTAATATGATGAAATCCATCTCATCATCACCATCGATGACTAAATTTCGATTCATGATCTGAAAGGGTTGACAAATGCAAATATGTTAGCATCATGCGAGCTCATGGTCACCGCGGCGAGATGGTCGAATTGGCGGCGGGAAGGATCAACCAGCGATGATTCACCAAATCCAGCGATCGAATATCGACAGACGCGCGCAGTGTAAAATAAAATAGAAAATAAATATGTACTCACCGTCTACGAATATATATACACACAATATATATACACACTATTACACTTGTTATAGCGGCAGCAGGCACACACGGAGCAGGCATACACGGGGGGGTAAACAAGAATGACGCGCAGGGTGTGAGTGAAGATGATGGCGAATGGTGTGGGGGTACGGATAAAGATCAATACACATTGCCCAAAATACAGACAGAGATACAGATACAAGAACACACAGCTGTGTGTGCGACAGATCTTGTTTTTTTTTTCGATTGATCTTGGACTGAAATATTTCGCATTCAAAATTGTTGCAAATTTATAAATGAAATATTTCGAAATTTCCAGCGCTAAAATTTTTGCATTGAAATATTTCTTCGATCGGAATCCAAGCGTTTTCCCTGACATTTCTGCTCGCTTTTTCGATCGCTTTTGACGGAAAGCGATCGAAAATCCGAGCTACAAAACTGCTCGATTTTGTCGTGCGGGTACCGTTAGCCGACCGGTCACATTAAAGCGTTGGTAAAAAATAATGGAAAAAAAGTCAGTTGGTTTCCAGCACTCAAAAGGTCCACTTCTTTCTAGCTTCGAAGAAAGAAAAATAACTCGCGTAACGCTTCCATGGCAACGGGCCCGCTGCGCAAAGCGACTGAAGAAATCATACCTGTCGGAGAATTTTATCATGCCTTCCTTTTCTCTCCAACGGCAAATTTGTCAAGCAGCTCGTCGAGCTACCCGTCCCTGGCTCCGTCTCATACCCCTCGCCTGAGCGCGCTGTCGAAGGTTTGGATGTGTTGGTGCGTCAGACGGCCAATCGCTGTCAGCCGTCGTCCGTGCTTTTTCCCTCCATAGCGCCATCTCTTTCTCGCGTGTGGTCAATGCTCGCGAGCTGTTGTGGCGCCTAAAAATGCCGTTAACAAACATTGCGGCGATGAAGTTACATTTTCACAAATCAAACAAAAAAAGCGCAATAAGTTCAATTGCTGCAATGTAAAAATGACTAAGGAATCGCTAGCTAACGCTGGTTTGCTATGAAACGCGCAGAATCCTAATTCGCATTAACACGTTCATCCCGCCGCTGATTTTCGTCAACTTTCCTTTCCACCAGCATCTAGAACGTAGGCTGGAAAGTTCACTGGTAGTTCCTGGGGCCTGCCATCGATCTGAACGTGTTAAGCATTAAGCATAACTTTGTTACACTAAGCTTTTGCTTTCGTATGTTGTAGATTACACAGATATGCTGTGGCGTCTGCGCAAGGGTATGAGCGTGCGTGTGTGTGCACAACCGTCGCCAAATGTGTTTTCTTCCGGAATGTTATGATCCATCGGTCAAAGAAAGGAAGGTTTTCATAAAACGCGGAAAGACGAATTGAGGCCCCTGTCAATGGTAACTGATGACCGGGAGCAGGGGGTACTGGCACACAGCTGTTGGAAGATTGAACAGTATACTTAAATTGTCATCGGAGGGAGGGAGGTGGGGTGAGCTTCGGCCATGGGACCCCAACGATCATCGGTCACAGGCCCTAAAACTATTGCCGGCATTGGGAAGGGGGGGAGGGGAGGTGCAAATGGTTCTCCAGCCACGGAGCCCCAACGACCATCTTTCCGGGGGCCCTTGTCGCTAATACTCTGTCCAATTGTAGACATACTACAGACTAGAGATTTTCGGCGACCGCTTAGTCCACCTACCGTTAGATCCGCCGGTGGTTGATGACGGTGTTTTTGTGGAGGTTCATCCCCCGCGATGCGTATGCACCGGGCAGAAGACAGTGTGGCAGTATGCAAGTTGCCCGCACCGTCATCTCACATCTTAACAGCATGCCCGTCATGGGTTCTAAACGCGTATGAACCGTCCGCCGTAGCAAGGGCTGACTATCCGGCTACGTGCTACTCAAGACTTGAAAAGGCCGGCATGATCGCGTTGGCTATTACCCCAATAATATTAATAATAAGAAGAAGAAGAACTTAGCATAGCAGTCCACACTCGGGGAAGGTTTTTGTTTTGACTTTGGTGCTGCCGGGTCTACCGCTGTGGCGCGACAAATGCACGGAATGCACTCGACCAAAACATGAACCTACCGATCCGAACCGATTCCAAGGCATTGCCGGTCAATCGGCGTCATGATAACTACTCCAAACCAACAAGCCACCAGATTCTAGACGGACAGGTGCAGCACCATACGCGCACCGTAATAAACAAATCCAGGATCCTCTTTTGTATGGATTCAATTCAAAATGTTGTTTCCACATGCGCCCGCTAGCTGAATTAGAAATAAATGTGCAACATATCACACGCACGTTTACTGATATCATGTGTCTTTTTAATACTCTCAACAGCAGAGCCGATCCCAAAGATGCCAATGCCAATGGTTGTGTTGTCTCTCAGGTAGCGAGATCGAAAATACATGGACTTTGTAGTAGTGATGGGTAATCCGGAGCGGAGTCATGGATCAACTCCGACTCCGGTGCGCAAAATATGACTCCGGCTCCGGATCATAATTGTATTCGACTCCGGATCAGTCCGGATCA